>NW_003857508.1:0-1289 GCF_000181295.1 Otolemur garnettii | reverse complement strand
CCTGACCCCCAGGGAGCGTGAAACACCCTTCTCTGGATGCTGTGAGTAATGCACCACATCTGATATTTCCTGTACTTCATGTCGTGTTTGACCAACACACCAACATAACATCTGCTCTTTTCAAGTTCTTCCAGTCACTGGCTATCTTGGTAGGAAAAAAAAGAGACGGATCAGACAAGAGCCACAGGGTGTCTGCCAGTACAGACAAGTGTCCTGTGAGAGGGACACCTGGTCACAGGATGGACGCTTAGCCTTCCACCAGCACAGAAAAGTATCCTCTGGAAGGCATATTTTAAGCACTCACAACCAGGTGAGTTGGATTCACTCACAACCAGGACCCAGGATTCCTGTCATAGCAGGACTAGAGTTGATGGTTACTTTTAGGACAGAAAGCTGAAGACTAAATCATTAAAAATAATCACCTGTCACTCATCTTGCTTCTCACTAGGGTTCCTCCCAACACCGTTAGAACCACACATTTTTTTTCTCTGAAGACTTACACAATTTTCTTTTTTACTACAAAAGAACATGCCATCAGGATGGAGAAACACTAATGCAATCTTTGATTTCTCATTTCCGAGAGCACTACTACTTCATGCTGATGACTCGGCAGTTCTGTAGCTGTCTGAAGAGGGTTCAATCTTGTTTTACTCATGTGATTTCTATAAAATATCACCTAAAACTCCCACTGGATCTTTTAAAGGGTTAGTCACAAAACATGACTCTTCATATGATCACAAAGACATGTTAAGTGTGTCCCTTTTCTTATTAATTAGTTTGAGTTCCCTGTGGAAACTCAGAGAGTGAATATAGAGTAAATATAGTGAGAGTGAATATAGAGTAAAAAACAACATTCAGCTCATGCTTCAGAATTAAAGACTATAATTTTCAAAGGAAAAGCAATTATCATTATCATAAAATACAAAACACATGTGTGCCCACCTTGGGGAGCGGTCTGGCGGGTTTGCAGTGCAGTCCTCCAACAAACTCAAAATTAGGCAAGTACGGTTGAGGAAATTCAAAATCCCAGTATGTTTGTATCAGCCACATTTCAGCTTTCCCCAGGGTCTCACATAATGTAGTAGATCTTCCTAAAGGAGATAAAGAACAGTTGGGTGGGAGGAATTAGCATATCATTTTTTCCCCTTTTGAGGAGGCAGAGTCTTGTTCTGTTTCTGAGGCAAGAGTGCAGAGGTGTCATCACGGTTCACTGCAACCTCAAACTCCTGTTTCAAATGATCCCCCACTTGAGTCTTCTGAGCAGCTGCGATTACTGGCAATACCACCAC
>NW_003857507.1:0-1289 GCF_000181295.1 Otolemur garnettii | reverse complement strand
GAAGGTCAGTACAACCTCCAGTTCTGACAGGTGGCTATTCAAACTCTGGAAGAAGTGTGAGTTCCATCTGAACTTGAATCTCATTTTCCATTTAGGATGACAGGTTAGGTAAAAATCAGTGTTAGGTAAACATTTTACAAAACATTATAATAGGGTATTTGGGTGCAATTTATCATTAGCCTACTGAGCCTTGCTGTTGCTATGAAAACAACGCACTTTTTTGACATTTGTCTGTAATAGAAATGAAACACAGAGTTGTCACTTCACATTTTAGGATTTGAAATTTTATGGCCTTTGCTGACTACTCCAGGAAAAGTCCTAAACTGTCTTGGCTCTAAGAACTGCATCCTCCCAAAATGGGGATACTGATACAGCAAAGATAGAGAGGAATTGTGTTCTAGAACATTTTCCACATATTCATTTGTATCAGAACTTTATCCAGTAGGGTTAGGGATAAGAGTAGAAGCTTAAATTTATGTACTCTTTCTTTCTTTTTTTGAGACAGAATCCCAAGCTGTCACCTTGGGCAGAGTGCTATGACATCACAGCTCACAGCAACCTCCAACTCTTGTGCTTAAGTGATTCTCTGGCCTCAGCCTCCCTAGTAGCTGGGACTACAGGCTCCTGCCAGCTATTTTGTTGTTGTTGTTGTTGTTGTTATAGTTGTCATTGTTTGTCTGGCCTGGGCTGGATTTGAACCTACCAGCTCTGGTGTATGTGTCTGGTGACCGAGCCTCTGAGCTACAGGCAATAAGCCTATGTACTCTTTCTAATGAAGTAGAGCTTTCTAGAGTTAAAAGTCTATTACAATTTTAATATTTTCATGTTACAATCTGCATGTTATAATTTATAATACTCAATTAATTTTAACTTTGTTTTTACTACAACTGTATGTTTCTACTCTTCAGATAGTGGTGTTATGTAATATCTAAAACAGCAGTTCTCAATCTGTGGGTGGTGACCCCGTTGGACCATTGGAGAACACATCCTTCATATCAGATATTTACATTACAATTCATAACAGTAGCAACATTACAGTTCTGAAGTGGCAACGAAAATAATTTTATGGTTGGGGGCACCACAACATGAGGAACTGTATTAAAGGGTCATGGCATTAGAAAGATTGAGAACCACTGATCTAAAAGATCTTTTTACTTTTTATTTGGTTACATTACTCAAAACTCACTAATGCTGTTATTCTGTCATTTAACTTGTGAAATACATATATTTTCTTCCACAGGTTTTGTGGCGACACAAAGGGAAGAAGCCAGCCACATTAGGAGCCAATA
>NW_003857506.1:0-1289 GCF_000181295.1 Otolemur garnettii | reverse complement strand
AGCCTCTGTTATGTTCAAGCCTAAGAAATGTCCTTTCACAGCGACTGAGTCCTACTCGTGCCCTGGACTCAGCTCCTCCTTTTCTCTTGGTTTGCTTGCAAACCTGTGTTTGTGGAAGAATTCTCAATACACTACCTGCTGCAGGGGAATGTTGAGATTTCTCCAACTGAATATGGCAAGAAAAAGAGAGGGAAAGCATGAGCAGTGGGTTCCCAGCAAGCGTTCCTGAGTTCAAATCTCAGCTCTTCCACTTACACGCTATGAGATCTTAGGTGAGTCCGTTTGGGTTTTGTGATTTCCATTCTATTCAGATGTAAAAATTACACTGACAATAATGGCAGGATCAATAATCTGCCTTACTGAGTAGATAGAAAAAGGCTTTAGGTTTTTGTTGAATCCTAATGAAGGGCTAGATGACTTACATGCATTATTTTATTTAATCTTTCTCACGCCCCATGATGTATAGATTCCATAATGTCTATTTCATAGATGAAAAAACTGAGGTTTAGAGAGATGAAATCATTTGCCTAAATGTTGAGGCTAAAATTAAATCAACAGAGTCTAACCCAATAAGCTCATCACTTTATAATGTCAGACCATAGTTGTCAAATTACGTCAGTTGTCATATACTATATTGGACTTACAGTACAGTATACTCTAGAGCAGTGGTTCTCAACCTTCCTAATGCCACGACCCTTTAATATAGTTCCTGTGGGTCGTGACCCATAGGTTGAGAACCACTGTTCTATAGTATCCTTTGCTCACACTTCATGACTTCACTCTTCTGAAAACTCCGATGAACCAACATTCATCTTCAAATGTGCGTCGTGACCCATAGGTTGAGAACCACTGTTCTATAGTATCCTCTGCTCACACTTCATGACTTCACTCTTCTGAAAACTCCGATGAACCAACATTCATCTTCAAATGTGCCCCATGTTGCGTCCATCCTCAGGCTGGTCACGAGATGGCTGCAGCAGCTCCACAGCCAAGTCAAGACACCACAAAATGCTCATGTTCTTTCTAAGAAGCAGGAAAACTTTTCCTGGCCAGGCACAGTGGCTCACGCCTATCATCCTAGTACTCTGGGAGGCTGAGGCCAATAAATTGTTTGAGCTCAGGAGTTCGAGACCAGCCTGAGCAATAGCAAGACCCCATCTCTACTAAAAACAGAAAAACTAGCCAAGTGTGGTGGTGCAGGCCTGTAGTCTCAGCTGTTGGGGAGGCTGAGGCAAGAGGGTCTCTTGAGCCCAAGAGTTTGAGGTTGCTGTGAGCTAAGATGCCACAGC
>NW_003857505.1:0-1290 GCF_000181295.1 Otolemur garnettii | reverse complement strand
GCTTTATTTCTGAGCTGTTCATTCTGTTCCATTGATCTATGCATCTATTTTTAAGCAGTTAAAAACACACACAGAGTATCAGTGTGCTTTGGTTGCTATCGCCTCATAGTTAGTATATTGTGAAGTCAGGTAGTGTGATGCCTCCAGCTTTGTCCTTTTTGCTCAAGTTTCCTTTGGCTATTCAGGGTCTTTTATGTTTTCATGAACATTTGTTACTGTTGTTTTTTCTGTTTTTATGAAGAATATATAACTGGAATTTTGATAGGATTCCATTCAATCTGTAGATCTGTAGTGTGGACATTCGCACAATATTAATTTTCACAATTCATAAACACAGGTAGATTTTAATGTATTCAATTTCTTTCATTGTTTTATAGTTTTCTGTGTAGCAGTCTTTTGCCTCCTTGGTTAAATTTATTCTTATTTTAGTTTTTGTAGCTGTTTTAAGTGACATAGTTTTCTTACCTTCTCTTTCGAAGCAGTGTTTGCATATTGACTTTGTCTCTTACAGTGGTAGTGAATCCACTTATTAGCTCTAACAGTTTTTGATGGCGTCAATAAGAGTTTTTCAATGTGTAATATCATATGTCTTCTGACAACAGGTGGTGTAATTTAACGTTTGCCTTTCCCATTTGGATGCTTCTTATTTCTTGTCTATTGACCTAAGTTTCTATCTAGCATCATTGCCCTTCAGCCTTCAGAGTCTTAGTCAACAATTCTTGTAATGCTGGGTTAGCTTTACATGTTTTAAAAAAACATGGATTTATTTTGCCCTCAGATTTGTTATTGGTAAATTAAAATTATACATATTGAGGGGGTACATATGATACATTGATACATGCAAATGATGTGCAATGATCAAAGCACGATAAAAGTGCAGTAAATGGAATATATATTACTTCAAATATTTAGCTTTTCTTTATGCTGAGAACATTCCATTTTTCCTTATCTGACTATTTTGAAGTATTTGATCAATTATTATTTGTATGGTCACTATTCTATATTATTAAATGTTGGATATTATTCCTTTGATCTAACTATATATTCATATCCATTAACACACTTCTTTTTATGCTTTCCTCCCTCCCCCTACCCATCCCAGCCCCTAATAATGACCACTCAGCTCTATATTTCCATAAGATCCACTTTTTTTTAGCTCCCATGTATTAAGGGAGAGGATGCAGTATTTGTCTTTCTATGTCTGGTTTATTTCACTTAACATGACGACCTTTGATTCCATCTGTGTTGCTATAAATGGCATGATTTTATTACTTTTAATTGATGAAAGAC
>NW_003857504.1:0-1290 GCF_000181295.1 Otolemur garnettii | reverse complement strand
GATCTTGAGGATTGAGGCAAAGGTAAGAAAAACTGTTTTAAAACACATTTGCAGGTTATGTCTCTGACAAAGTTTTAATAAGCAGAAACCACAGAGAACTCAAACGTATTAGCAAGAAAAGAACAAGTGATCCCATCTCAGGGTGGGCAAGGCACTTGAAGAGAATCTTCTCTGAAGAAGACAGGCACATGGCCTACAGACGTATGAAAAAATGCTCATCATCCTTAATCATCAGAGAAATGCAAATCAAAACTACTTTGAGATATCATCTAACGCCAGTAAGATTAGCCCACATCACAGAATCCCAAAACCAGAGATGTTGCCATGAATGTGGAGAAAAAGGAACACTTCTACACTGCTGGTGGGCAAGCAAACTAGTATATTCCTTTTGGAAAGATGTTTGGAGAACACTTAGAGATCTAAAAATAGACCTGCCATTCGATCCTACAATTCCTCTACTAGGTATATATCCAGAAGACCAAAAATAACATTATAACAAAGATATTTGTACCAGAATGTTTATTGCAGCCCAATTCATAATTGCTAGGTCATAGAGGAAGCCCAAGTGCCCATCAACCCATGAACAGATTAATAAATTGTGGTATATGTACACCATGGAATATTATGCAGCCTTAAAGAAAGATGGAGACTTAACCTCTTATGTGTTTATATGGATGGAGCTGGAACATATTCTTCTTAGCAAAGTATCTCAAGAATGGGAGAAAAAGTATCCAATGTACTCGGCCCTACTATGAAACCAATTTATGGCTTTCTCATGAAAGCTATAACCCAATGATAGCCTAAGAAGAAGGAGAAAGGAGAGAGGGAGGGGAGGGGAGAGGATGGGTGGAAGGAGGGTAATTGGTGGGACCACACCTATGGTGCGTCTTACAATGGTACAGGTGAAATTTACTAACACAATAACTAAGAAAATGCTATAAAGGCTAGGTTAACCAGTTTGATGAAAATATTTCAAATTGTATATAAAACCACCAAATTGTACCCTATGATTGCATTAATGCACACAGTTATGATTTAATAAAAAATAATAAAAAATAAAACATATACATGAGAACCTAACAAGAAACTGACAAGTCCCTATTTGCCAAAACAAATAACTAAATGTTTAGGTACTATACACCTTCCCTTGGAAAATGATGTCTTTTCTTTGTCGGAGTTTATTGTACCCTTCAGGTAGGCACATTAGAAGTCACTTCCCAATTTCCCACAGTAAATCTATAATCACAAATGGAACACATGTGCAAGATTTGACTAAAAGCAGATACACCC
>NW_003857503.1:0-1290 GCF_000181295.1 Otolemur garnettii | reverse complement strand
AGAAATTTTTTTTTTTTTTTGAGACGGAGCCTCAAGCTATTCCCCTGGGTAGAGTGCCATGGCATCACGCTCACAGCAACCTCCAACTCCTGGGCCCCCCATGGCATCACGCTCACAGCAACCTCCAACTCCTGGGCTCAAGCGAGTCTCCTGCCTCCACCGCCCAAGTATCTGGGACTACAGGCACCCGCCACAACGCCCGGCCATTTTTTTTTTTTGGTTGCAGCCGTAATTGTTGTTTGGCAGGCCCGGGCTGGGGATTCAAACCCGCCACCTCAGGTGTATGTGGCTGGTGCCTTAGCCGCTTGAGCCACAGGCGCCGAGCCTGCTAGAAATTTTTAATCTGTTAGTTGATGTGAAGTCTGACAATTAAATTCCAGAACTCACCCGAGAAAAAGTGCCACCTACTTCATAGCTGAATATCACTACAGTCACCTGCAAAGTACTCCTGCTGGGAAGCTGTGCACTGACATCAACGCCCTGTCCACCCTTCCAAGTAAGTCTGGAACTCTTTTTCTGCAGAAGCCATCAGAGCTGTTGCGGTATGGCATGCAAAAACACACGACAATAATGAAGGCCCCTCGGCTTGACACCGACATGTTTCCACACAAACGCAGCCGTGAGGCACTGACAACATCAATGTTACGGAACCTCACAGGGTTGTTCATACTGTTCTGCCAACATAAGCACACGGTGGCAAGCTCTTGAACTTTCATTTCATCAGACCCCATACTGTGAAGGCTCTGATGGTCAGTGAAGAAAAAGAGTCCCAAAATTACTTGGAAGGGTGGATGAGGCACCTCAATGGGGACCATAGTGACAGTCAACAATGAGCTATGTAGCACTTTTTCTAGAATGAGTTTACAAACTTAGTCTTCAGACTTTGTAAGATTTGAAGCTTGGACAATGCCTAGCTTGAATCTTTATCTTAGTCTAAAGAAGGTATGTTAAAATTACGTGAGGAAGAAGAGCAAACAGTTCATTAAGAATTTTTTTCATTGGTGAGGTGGCTCACACCTGTAATCCTAGCATTCTGGGAGATGGAAGCGGGTGGATTGTCTGAGCTCACAGGCTCCAGACCAGCCTGAGCCAGAGTGAGACCTCTTTTCTTTTCTTTTCTTTTTTTTTTTTGGCCAGGGCTGGGTTTGAACCCACCCCCTCCGGCATATGGAACCAGCGCCCTAACTCTTTTGAGCCACAGGCGCCACCAAGAGTGAGACTTCGGCTCGGCGCCTATAGCTCAACCGGCTACGGCGCCAGCCACGTACACCTGAGGTGGCGGGTTCGAAT
>NW_003857502.1:0-1290 GCF_000181295.1 Otolemur garnettii | reverse complement strand
TCTTCACTCTGAACCGACAAAAAATGCAGAGGAAATGTCATGGAGGGATAAGATTCTGAAGAGTCCGTAGGTGGCGGGTTCAAACCTGACCCAGACCAAATAGCAACAGCCAGGCATTGCAGTGGGCGCCTGTAGTCCCAGCTACTCAGGAGGCTGAGGCAAGAGAATTGCCCAAGCCCAGGAGCTGGAGGTTGCTGTGAGCTGTGACGCCACGGCACTTTACCAAGGGTGACAAAGTGAGACTCTGTTTCAAAAAAAAAAAACTTCTAAAAAATCAGCAGGGCATGTTGGTGCATGGTTGTGCTCCTAGCTATTCCAAAGGCTGACAAGGGAGGATCACTTGAACCCAAGGGTTTGAGGTTACAGTGAGCTATGGTCACACCACCACTCTCCAGCCTCAAAGACAGATTGAGACAAGGCCTCTAAAAAAATGTAGAAGTACATTCTATATTTCTTTTCTCTCTTTTTTTTTGAGACAGAGTCTTACTATGTCGCCCTTGGTAGAGTGCTGTGGCGTCACAGCTCACAGCAACCTCCAAGTGCCTTTTTGACGGGAGAAAATACCCAGGGAAAGAGAAATGAAGAGACTCTTTCCTGTCTTCTGCGGGCAGAAGGTGCAGAGCTGAAGCTGTGCACAAAGGATCTTAACTGCCTTATTCTTTCACGGAACGCCCATGTGTTCTTGCTCGGGTTATTTCTCCTTTTATGAACCTTGACCATGCCTCAGCTACTTACAATTGCATGATTAAATCAAATTCTCCTCCAGCAATGGTCTGTCCTTGAATTATGGTATTAGTTTAAATAAAAATGAACTATAATAAGAGTTCATAGTGCACAGGTAGTATTAGTTGTTGTTGTTGTGTTTTTTGAGACAGAGTCTTACTATGTCGCCCTTGATAGAGTGCTATGGCATCACAGCTCACAGCAACCTCCAAGTGCCTTTTTGACGGGAGAAAATACCCAGGGAAAGAGAAATGAAGAGACTCTTTCCTGTCTTCTGCGAGCAGAAGGTGCAGAGCTGAAACTGTGCACAAAGGATCTTAACTGCCTTATTCTTTTACGGAACGCCCATGTGTTCTTGCTGGGGTTATTTCTCCTTTTATGAACCTTGACCGTGCCTCAGCTACTTACAATTGCATGATTAAATCAAATTCTCCTCCAGCAATGGTCTGTCCTTGAATTATGGTATTAGTTTGTCACTGATGTTGCTAAACACTGTACAATTAAAAAAAAATTCTGCCCAAATGTCCTGATGTCGAGAGATCCTGCCTACGGGTAAAGCAAGTTGCT
>NW_003857501.1:0-1290 GCF_000181295.1 Otolemur garnettii | reverse complement strand
CAACTGAATGCATTTCTCAGACTCAGAAATTGAAGGGACTTCATTGTCTGTAAAATATACCTCAGTAATTCTGATATATATTATACATTATATGTAATATATATTACATGTATATAGCATAATGCATTTGATGGTTTCCCACACGGTTGCATGTAATAGTGTAGTAGTTTTATTATAGTATAGTAGTTTTGCACTATCATTTATCTTTCCATGAAGTAATCAAAGGACATTTGGATTCATTCCAGTTTTTGGCCATCATGAATAAAACTTCCATGAACATCCATGAACAGGTTTTTGTGTAAACACAAGACTTCATTTCTCTTGAGTAAATAGTTACATGTGGGGGTTTCAGGTCATATGGCAAATGTGTGCTTAATTTTATAAGACTAATATTTTTCATAACAACTTTTAGAGCTGGAAAGTGCATCTTTGTGTAATTCCAGATTACACCTGGAATTAAAAGACTTTGGTTCCAGGCGCACATTTAAAACTAGTAATTTTCATGCCTTTGGGTGAGTCCTTTCATTATTCTGTAGCTCATGTTGTTGTCTACGAAACATGGACCATCATTCCCAGAGGCACATCTGTGCAGCATAAGCTAACTGAGGGGAGCTTTACAAAATGCACATTTTATCATAAATTATGATTATGTTTTATTATTGCATTTTGTTACAAATCTATTGCAAATGAGAGAAGTTATCTTCACTGTGACACATGCTGCACATGCCTGGCACAAAACTGAAGTCAGAGTTTTCCTGAGCTGGGAATTTGTACCCTTGTCCTTTCAGAATATAAAGTTGTAGAGTTGCACTGTCTTATATAGTAGCCACTATCCACAATGTTTGAATTAAATTAGGTAAAGTGAAATACAGTTAAAGATTCAGTCCCGTCACATGAGGTGCTCACCAACAGGGGGCTAGTGATTGCCTTGTTGGAAAGTCCCAATTACAGACTAGGAAGCATTACCTTTATTGCAGAAAGCTGTACAGTGCTGATGGGAAGTACAGACACTATGCTCTTGTTCTTCTCAGCCAACAATCAAGATAAAAAAATTCTAGAATCCATTTACAACTTAGTATGGAAAACTTGGCATGATCACCATTATCTGTTTTGATCTTGAAAATTTTAATCAGCCTTATAAGCCCACATACCCAGGCATCCATTGGCTCATAAAACTAAGCCACAAACATCTCCCCACAAGTAATGAAATCATTCTTCACATTTTTGGCCTGATCCTGTATTGATCCAGTGTTGTTCAGGTCCTTTCTCTGGACTTTCTTCATTTATTAT
>NW_003857500.1:0-1290 GCF_000181295.1 Otolemur garnettii | reverse complement strand
TACCTGTGTGTATCTGTGTATCTGTGTACCTGTGTGTGTATGTGTGTACCTGTGTGTGTACCTGTGTATGTGTATCTGTCTGTGTACCTGTGTGTGTATCTGTGTATCTATGTATCTGTATGTGTATGTGTGTACCTGTGTATATCTGTGTACCTGTGTGTGTATGTGTGTACATGTGTATGTGTACCTGTGTGTGTATCTGTGTACGTACATGTGTATATCTGTGTACCTGTGTGTGTACATGTGTATGTGTACCTGTGTGTGTGTATCTGTGTACGTACCTGTGTATATCTGTGTACCTGTGTGTGTACATGTGCATGTGTACCTGTGTGTGTATCTGTGTATCTGTGTACCTGTGTGTGTATGTGTGTACCTGTGTATCTGTGTACCTGTGTGTGTATATGTGTACCTGTGTATGTGTACCTGTGTGTGTATGTGTGTATCTGTGTACCTGTGTCTGTATGTGTGTACCTGTGTATCTGTGTACCTGTATGTGTACCTGTATGTGTACCTGTGTATGTGTACCTGTGTGTGTATCTGTGTATCTGTGTACCAGTATGTGTATGTGTGTACCTGTGTATGTGTACCTGTGTGTGTGTATCTGTGTACGTACCTGTGTATATCTGTGTACCTGTGTGTGTTCCTGTGTGTGTATGTGTGTACCTGTGTATCTGTGTACCTGTGTGTGTATGTGTGTACCTGTGTATGTGTACCTGTGTGTGTACCTGTGTGTGTATGTGTGTACCTGTGTATGTGTACCTGTGTGTGTACCTGTGTGTGTATGTGTGTATCTATGTATGTACCTGTGTATATCTGTGTACCCATGTGTATACCTGTGTGTGTGTGTGTTCTATCTCCCCTAAGCAGAATGTCATCTCCCTGAGGGTAAGGACTTTGTTTTGCTCGGGGCCATATCCTCACACCTGCCATCCAGGGACTCAGTGATAAGTGTTTAAGAAAAATGAACTCCTTAATTCTCACAGCTCAGAGCAGTCTTCTGTGGGAGGCACTGTCATTGTGCCCCTGTTATCGATGAGGAAACTGAGACCTAGAGCTACTGGGGACACGGTTAACAGCTGGCCTTTAAGTGACGAAGAAAGGATCTGAACCCAGCCCAGCACCTTGACGATGGGCACATCAAGGACAGCCTGATCCAGCCCTGGGATGGGAGTCACACTTTGAGCTGTGGGGGGGTTGCTGGTGGGTTTTAATTTAATTTAACTTAGTGAGCAGGGTTACTGAACATGAGGAAGACTCTTGAAGTAATGAGCAGTGAACAGCCTGGGGCAA
>NW_003857499.1:0-1290 GCF_000181295.1 Otolemur garnettii | reverse complement strand
ATTCTGTGAGCACTGCTGACATGACCACTTAGACACTTGTTATAGAAACTTAGTTGATAAGGCAGAGGGAGGGTTAGAGAGGATTGAGTCCAATTTTGAAACAAGGTTTACTGTGGGTAAAATGCTATCAAATAGTATCACATGCCACAAAGAAATCTTTCCTGAATTTAAGAGTCAACTCATACAGTAAAACTTCATTGTTGTCTTACTTGAAGAAATTGCCACATCTACCTCAACTTTCAGCAACTACCACCCTGGTCTGTCAGCACCATCACCATCAAGTCAAAAATCCTCAACCAGCAAAAAGATTACTGAATATGAATTCCTGAAGATGAATATTATCATTTGTTAGCAACAATACCTTTTGGGGGAGAGAGTGGGAAGGGACAGGGTCTCACTCCATCACCCAGGCAACAGTACAGAGGCATCATCATAGTTCACTACAACCTCAAACTTGTGGGCTCAAGAGATCCTCCTGCTTCAGCCTCCCAAAGTGCTAGGGTTATAAGCATGAGCCACCATACTAGGTCCAACAAAGCACTTTTAAAGCAAGGTCTATACATTTATTGAGACATAATTGCAGTTAACAGACTACAGTATAGTGTAGACATAACTTTTACATGCACTGGAGAAGAAAATAATGGGCACGGCTCACTTTATTACAAGATTCACTTCAACGCAGTGCTGTGCAATGGAACCTGCAGTACCTCCAAGACACGTCTATCTGCTCCGATTCAATCTGTCCTTCAATAGATGAGGATGAGACTTTGGCAAGAAGAAAGGGGAGGTATGCCTTGTGATACTGTGTATTATGAGCTCAAAATCATTACTAACAGAAAGCTGTCAAGGAAGGAGCCTATGGCAGTGAGAAATTATACACACTAAAAATACACACCGAGGAGAAAGGGGAACACTTGTGCACTCATGGGGGAAATGTAAAGTAGTACACCCACAGTGTAGAGCTGGATGGAGCTATCTCAGAAAACTAAAAGTAGAACTTACCATGTGATCCAGCAATCTCATATATGCAAAGGAAAGGAAATTAGGGTATTTAAAAGATAGGTACACTCACATATTTATTGCAGCACTATTCTCAATAGCCAAGAAAAAGGATCAACAAAAAGTGCATAAAGAAAATGTAGTATATATGAACAATGGGATATTATTCAACCATAAAAAAGAATGAAAGGGTTTTTGCAGCAACATGGATGAAACGGGAGGTCATCATGTTAATTGAAATCAGCCAGGAAGAGAAAACTCAATGTCACATGCTCTCACTCCTATGAGGGG
>NW_003857498.1:0-1290 GCF_000181295.1 Otolemur garnettii | reverse complement strand
ATTCGAACCCGCCACCTCAGGTGTACGTGGCTGGCGCCGTAGCCGGTTGAGCTATAGGCGCCGAGCCGAAGTCTCACTCTTGGTGGCGCCTGTGGCTCAAAAGAGTTAGGGCGCTGGTTCCATATGCCGGAGGGGGTGGGTTCAAACCCAGCCCTGGCCAAAAAAAAAAAAGAAAAGAAAAGAAAAGAGGTCTCACTCTGGCTCAGGCTGGTCTGGAGCCTGTGAGCTCAGACAATCCACCCGCTTCCATCTCCCAGAATGCTAGGATTACAGGTGTGAGCCACCTCACCAATGAAAAAAATTCTTAATGAACTGTTTGCTCTTCTTCCTCACGTAATTTTAACATACCTTCTTTAGACTAAGATAAAGATTCAAGCTAGGCATTGTCCAAGCTTCAAATCTTACAAAGTCTGAAGACTAAGTTTGTAAACTCATTCTAGAAAAAGTGCTACATAGCTCATTGTTGACTGTCACTATGGTCCCCATTGAGGTGCCTCATCCACCCTTCCAAGTAATTTTGGGACTCTTTTTCTTCACTGACCATCAGAGCCTTCACAGTATGGGGTCTGATGAAATGAAAGTTCAAGAGCTTGCCACCGTGTGCTTATGTTGGCAGAACAGTATGAACAACCCTGTGAGGTTCCGTAACATTGATGTTGTCAGTGCCTCACGGCTGCGTTTGTGTGGAAACATGTCGGTGTCAAGCCGAGGGGCCTTCATTATTGTCGTGTGTTTTTGCATGCCATACCGCAACAGCTCTGATGGCTTCTGCAGAAAAAGAGTTCCAGACTTACTTGGAAGGGTGGACAGGGCGTTGATGTCAGTGCACAGCTTCCCAGCAGGAGTACTTTGCAGGTGACTGTAGTGATATTCAGCTATGAAGTAGGTGGCACTTTTTCTCGGGTGAGTTCTGGAATTTAATTGTCAGACTTCACATCAACTAACAGATTAAAAATTTCTAGCAGGCTCGGCGCCTGTGGCTCAAGCGGCTAAGGCACCAGCCACATACACCTGAGGTGGCGGGTTTGAATCCCCAGCCCGGGCCTGCCAAACAACAATTACGGCTGCAACCAAAAAAAAAAAATGGCCGGGCGTTGTGGCGGGTGCCTGTAGTCCCAGATACTTGGGCGGTGGAGGCAGGAGACTCGCTTGAGCCCAGGAGTTGGAGGTTGCTGTGAGCGTGATGCCATGGGGGGCCCAGGAGTTGGAGGTTGCTGTGAGCGTGATGCCATGGCACTCTACCCAGGGGAATAGCTTGAGGCTCCGTCTCAAAAAAAAAAAAAAATTTCT
>NW_003857497.1:0-1291 GCF_000181295.1 Otolemur garnettii | reverse complement strand
GATACGTGGAGGGATAGACTGATGAACCACTTCCCTGCCAAAACTTTGATGAAGAACAAAAGGAACAGAACCTTGAAGACCCCTCGCAGTATTCCTGCCGAGAGTTTACCAGTGCCCCAGACAAACATTCTCTACTGTCATTGTGCCACTGAGCCTTGCTAAAGGCGGGTCTGGAGTTGGTATATTTCCCATGAACCGCAAGAGTCCCTGAGGCACAGATACATTGGGCATGAGGACAGCTGGATATAAAAATGGATATAAAATGCTGGGTTTTGAGAAAGACACATCAAAATGTAAAACCCCGAGGGGCTGCGGAGCCACATTGTTGAAGGAGGACCGTATGTGATCCACTGAGGATGGGGGAGAAGCCTCCCTGATGAGATGTGGGTTTGGTGTCTGTGCTGGTTAATTTCAGGTGTCATCGTGACTAATCAAAGATGCCTCATGCCTGGTAAAGCATTATTTCTGGGTTGTCTGGGATGGTCCTTCTGGAGGAGATTGGTGTGTGAGTCAGCGCCCTGAGCAGGGAAGACCCTCTCCAGAGTAGGCGGGCCTCGTCTAATCACCTGGGGGCCTGGATGGAACAAGAGGAGGGGGAAGGGTGAAATCATGCTCTCTTCCCCAACCCTCGGAGTGAGACACCCTTTTTCTCCTGCCCTTGGACATCAGAACTCCAAGCTCTTCAGCCTCTGACCGTTTGGCCTGTGGCACACTCATCAGCCAGCTCTCTGGTGGCAAGTTGATTACACTGAACCACTTACGTCAGAGAAGGGAAGGGCTTTATTCTTACTGGAATAGACGCTTACTTTGGATATAAATTTGCCTTCTCTGCATGCAATGCTTTTGCTAAAACGGCCATCTGTGAACTTGCAGAATCACCGTCATTGTGTTCCAGGCAGCATGGCTTCTGATGCGGGAACTCGCACCCCAGCCAGAGAAGTGTAGCAGTGAGCTGTGGTGGAATTCACTGGCCTCACCATGTCCCCTCATCCTGAAGGAGCTGATATGGCAGAACAGTGGAGTGGCCTTGTGAAGGTGGAGTTACAGCACCTTGAAAAGCTGAGAAAAGGTCCTCCAGAAGATAGTACATGGTTTGAGTCAGCAGACAACGTATGGTACTGTTTTTCCACAGCCAAGGAATCCAAGGATTCCAAGGATCAGGGTGTGGAAATGAGAGGACCCCCCTCACTGCTACCTCTAGGAGCACCCTAGCATGGTTCCTGTGTCTGTTCTCTTGACTTTATGCTCTGCTGGCCTGGAGACCTGAATCCAGAAGGAGACACGTGGCCAC
>NW_003857496.1:0-1291 GCF_000181295.1 Otolemur garnettii | reverse complement strand
AGAGTGCTATGGCTTCACTGCTCACAGCAACCTCCAACTCCTGGGCTCAAGCGAGTCTCCTGCCTCAGCCTCCCAAGTAGCTGGGACCACAGGCGCACGCCACAACGCCTGGCTATTTTTTGGTTGCAGCCATTATTGTTGTTTGGCGGGTCCGGGCTGGATTCGAACCTGCCACCTTAGGTGTACGTGGCTGACGCCTTAGCTGCTTGAGCCACAGGCACTGAGCCAAAGAGTTTTTTGAAAAACAATTTTATTGAGATATAGGGATGTCCACCCTGTGGCCTATGGGCCACACACTGATTATTTGAGGACTATTTTGTTTATCTGTGGAGTTGTATATCACTAAAATTATACACAGACCTTTTTTTTTCCCTCATTAACTGTCATTAGTGTTTGTGTAGTTGATGTGCAACCCAAGACAACTCTTACTCTTTCATTGTGCTGCAGAAAAGAAAAAAGGTTGGACATCCCTGCAAATGTATAGTAATTTGATGTTCAGAGTATTACATTAATTTTTTAAGTTGTGGAAAACTATGTCACAAAATTTGCCATCTTAGTGATTTTCATTTGTACTGCTTGGTGGCATTAATTACATTTACAGTGCTGTTAGACTGTCTCCACTGTCTATTTCCAAAATTTTTCATCACTCCAGACAAAAGTTCTATAGGCATATAATAATAATTCTACAGGTCTCTGTAGCCCTGGTAATCTCTATTTTACTTTGTGTCTTTTACTAATTTGCTTATTGTGGACATTTCATGTTAGTAGCATCATATTTGTCCTTTTGTGTTGGCTCATTTCACTTAGCATGTTTTCACAGTTTTTCCACGTTGTAGCATGTATCAACTTCATTCTTTTTTATGGTCAAATAATAGTCTACTTTGTGTATGTATTGTGTATTCCACAATTGTTTATTCATCTGTCAGTGGGTAGCTTGATTATTTCTATTATACCGTTTGCTGTTGGGAATAGTGCAGTAAACTCTGGGTATTTACCTACCTCAGAGTATGATAGAATTGCTGGTCATAAACATACAGTAATTTTATGTATAGCTTTCTTTTTTTTTTTTTTTTCAGACAGAGCCTCAAGCTGTCCCCCTGGGTAGAGTGCCATGGCATCACAGCTCACAGCAACCTCAACTCCTGGGCTCAAGCGAGTCTCTTGCTTCAGCCTCCCAAGTAGCTGGGACCACAGGCGCCCGCCACAACACCCAGCTGTTTTTAGGTTGCAGCCCTCATTGTTGTTTGGCGGGCACAGGCTGGATTCAAACCTGCCACCTTAGGTGTACGTG
>NW_003857495.1:0-1291 GCF_000181295.1 Otolemur garnettii | reverse complement strand
AAAATATGTACAATGACGTGATGATTTAATCTGTAGTGCTTCATTTCTCCGTCTTCAGATCATTCATATTTTGGGTAGAAAAATACATAGTAAGACAGGCAAAAAGCAAGAGACGCCATGGATACTATGTGAAGTTTGCAGTGAGCATGATACAAAAGTACGCTCGGAAATGAATCTTATGGGAAAGAAATCAAGTGGGGACTCAGCATGGACATCAAAGGGACTTCTCGTGTTCATTTTAAATGGCTTAGATTTTGAATTTATTTTGAGAGTAGACAGCATGAATGAGGTAAGGCCTTCATGGGCAATTAAGGTTCACATCTAAAAAAATATTTCATGATGTACTGATTTAAAAAATTGGCTCTCTGCTGGGCGTGGTGGCTCACCCTATGATCCTAGTCCTCTGGGAGTCCAAGGTGGGTAGATTGCTTGAGCTCAGCAGTTTGAGATCAGCCTGACCAAGAACAAGACTGTGCCTCTTACTAAAAATAGAAAAAAACTAGCTGGGTATTGTGGTGGGTGCCTGTAGTCCTGGCTATAAGGAGGGTAAGGCAGGAGGATCGCTGGAGCCCAAGATTTTGAGGTTGTTGTGAGCTTTGATGAAGGCACAGCCCTCAATCCAGGGTGACAGAATGAGACTCTGTCAAAAAAAAGAGAAAGAAAATTTAGCTTTGTTCACAGAACAGAGCAGAAGTTTTGGGTGATGATCTAGAAGCTTATGCCAGGAGGATCTGACTGACTTTGTCTTGAAGCTGGTTTGTGTCACATTTTATACAGAGTTGAGATGTGGGCAGCTATTGGGCACAGCCAGTGAGAGAGCAGGGCCGACAGTGCTCAGCTGCCCAGGGGAGCAGCCGTTTGTGCCATTACAGTGAGACCCCACGCTTTCATGGGTGACGTGTGCCCGTTCTCTAGGAACAAGGCTTTAGTTCTAAGCTTCAGATTCGAGAGACCAGCACCCACTTGCCTCTGAGGGGATGCCGTCTGCTCTACTTCACCCCCCAACTAAGATGCTAGGACCTGCCAAGAAGTGGTCCCCAGCTGTGGCTGGAGGCAGCTGTGACACGAGACCTGCCATCACCCCGAGCTCTTCCACGATGGGCTTTGCTGTCCTAAAGAGGCTCCACAACTGTATGATAAAAGCTGAGGAAGAGTGTGGAAGACCCGCTTCAGTTTGAGTCCTCTTGGCTAAAGGCTCCCTGCGCCTGCCCCTCTGAGTGCTGGGGCGTGTGACTTGAGTTTAGTGTAGACCAGACCCTGTGTGGGGCGTGTGACTCCAGGTTAGTGTAGA
>NW_003857494.1:0-1291 GCF_000181295.1 Otolemur garnettii | reverse complement strand
AAATAATGAATTAATTCACATTATGAGTTATTTCCTTTGAGTAATATTTACTTGATTATAAGAATTATCTGTCTCCAATTTACAAATAGGTTGAGTTCCAAAAAGTTTCTTTGTATGTGAGGCATTCACAATTTTAAACATTTTTTTTTTCATAGAGGTGATGTTTTAAAAGAATTAGATGCCCAGGCTGACACAATAAAAAGGCAGTGAAGTGACTGTGGTAGTCATCTAGGCATCTATCCTAGGACATCTGGGCTGGACAGTCTCAGACAAACAGCACTTAGGACTAAGAGCCACCTGTGAATCTGCCTGGATGCTTCAGCAGGCAGAGGTGAGCAGGTTTTGGTGACTGCTAAATCTTGAAGTGTTCTTCATCTAAGAGGAAGATAAACTGAAAATTAAGGAAGTTCAGCAGGGCCCTGCTTCCAGTCACTAGCTCACAGGGGAGGGATCGGAGCTATTGAGGTTGTTGGAAACTTCTGGAAACTTGGTAACTCCCTGTTTGCCTTGCTCCATACCAGTTTTCTCGGACTAATTAGTAGGATACTCTTTAAGACCAAATTTTTTGGGGAACTCACAGGAGAGGGATGAATGAGGGGTTATATTCCACTCTAAACATAGGACAATTCTGGGGATGGGAGAATGGAGAAAACCCCAAAGCATAGATAGAGTTTCTGTTAAAGAGAGGAAAAGGCGGCAGGCTGTATGGCTCCATGTTACCACACTGCCGAGCATGGTGTTTGTGAAAAAGCACATTGACTTCCATGAAGGATGGAACATTCTCCTTGGCTGGAGACTGAAGAGATGGAATTAAAGGGCTGGGTTTTTTGACATTCACCCTCCGTACTGTTAAGTAGCCATGGCTGAATAAAAGCAGAGTCTCACTTCGGTTTTCAAACTTGGCTGTGCCTAAGATTCATCTGGGAAGATTAAAATACTTCAGTGTTCCCATGAACCCAGATCCAGTCCTTCAGTTTTTAAAGCTACAGGAATGACTCCAGTGAGCAGCTAGGTTTGACACCAATTTAAATACCAACCACCCTCAGGTGGCCTAAATCAAAGAATAAGGCACTGTGGCCTCCACAGAGCTCTGGAAACACCCTAAACTTAAAGCCCCTCACCTAAATCCCTGTTTCTAATTAAATTCCCCCTTCCCCAAAATAATCTGGGACAGAATAGAATCAACAAAGCTAATTATTCACATTGCGATTTCATTTGCTAAAAAAGAAAAAAAATTCCACAACAGTATTCATTGAAACTGATGGCAAACTACTTTAAACATTTTATGTGC
>NW_003857493.1:0-1291 GCF_000181295.1 Otolemur garnettii | reverse complement strand
TATGTGGTGAGGGTGCACTGTGTGTGTGCATGGTGTGTACACCACGTATGTGTGTATGCACTGTTTGTGTCATAGTGTGTGTCAACTATGTGTGTCCACTGTGTGGCTCTGTGTGTGTGTTCACTGTGTGTGCACTGTGTGTGTCCCAATCATCTGACTTTTGGCATGAACGCTTAAATGTTGTAGTGTTTTTGAGCTGTAATAACTGCAAACCGAAAATGGAGCAGTTATTAAATCCTAGTTTATATAATGAAGTTAAATGAGCCAATACTTCCTGATCATTTGCAAACATCCCGCTTTCTGCACATTCTACCACCTGAGCAGGGCTGGGAACCTAGGGCGGAAAGGAACCTCAATGGCCCTGTCTCAGAGTCCCAAGCAAGCTATGGAGGGCCACGATGCTGGAGGGAGGGTCCTCCAAGAGGACGGCGTCCAGGCAGACGTCTCTTCCCAGCAGCCCTCGCCCTCCTCTCCGGGCTCACTTCCCATGAGTAGAGAGCCTCGGGATCTACCTTCTTCTCGCAGGTCCTCAGAAGCTCTGTGCAAATCAGCCATATCTCCGTCCACCCCATCAGTAAAATGAATGACCACCTGAAAATAGAGGAGTCGTCAAACCCCAGCCCAAGCAGAAAGGAACATCACAGGCTGTTGAAAGAGAGCTGAGACATCCACAGGCCCAAAGCCCCCATTTTACAGTAGAAGAAACGAAGGACCAAAGTAAGGAAGAGGCACCAGGTTCACAGGCCTGTGGGGCTGCACACAAACGGGGGACAGCTGTACACGGGCGGCAGTGACAGCAGATGCATGTGATGCCGTGCGTGGAAACCGTGTTGGGGGGCAATAGGCTGAATCGTGCCTCCCATGCAAATGTGGACGTCCTAAAGCCCAAGCCCTCCTGTGGTGACTACGTCCTTCCTCAGGACCATGGTCAGAGTCTGTGAATTTGGTGCCAGCCCAGAGGAGGTACCCTAGATAGGCCTCAGGAGCAGCCACAGAATAAGGGATAGTCATAAGTCGTCCCACCTCTGTGAGCCACAAACCACTACAGCTTTGGGTCACCTGACCTCCAACGCCCACCTGACACCTTGATGCTTCCATCCCTTCCAGCTCCTGACCGTCTCTGGGAAGGTGCACACCCCAAATGCATTTCCATCAGCTAAACTGGAAATGGTCACGTGCATTTTCTTGCAATGGGCTTCCTCGAGCTTTCATTGCCTTTCATGATTCAGATTTGTTGACTAACTCAACCTTCTTCCCCCACACACACACACTGTACCTTCACTCCTCTCTG
>NW_003857492.1:0-1291 GCF_000181295.1 Otolemur garnettii | reverse complement strand
TCAAATCAAAGACATAATATCCCTTACAATAGATTCAAAGAAAATGAAATACCTGGGAATATACCTAACCAAGAAAGAAGGAAAGAAAGAAAGAAAGATGCAAAGGATCTCAGAGAACTACGTAACTCTAAGAAATGAAATAGCAGAAGATATTAACAAATGGAAGAACATATGATGCTCATAGCTGGGAAGAATCAGCATTGTCAAAATGTCCATAATACCCAAAGTGGTCTACAGATTCAATGCAATCTCCATCAAAGCATCAACCTCATATTTTAAAGAACTTGAAAAAATAATACTACGCTTCATTCAGAACCAGAAAAGAGCCCATCAGACAATGCAATTCTAAAAAGTAAAAACAAATCTGGAGGCATCATGTTACCAGACTTCAGGCTATACTACAAGTCAACAGTGATCAAAACTGCACGGTATTGGCACAAAAATAGAGATATAGACCTATGAAATAGAGTAGAGAACCAAGAGATAAAATAAGCCACATATCACCATCTGATCTTCAATAAACTAAACAAAAGCATACACTAAGGAAAAGATTCTCTATTTAATAATGGTCCTGGGATAGGTTAGCCACATATAGAAGACTGAAACTGGACCTGCACCCCTCACCATTTATAAACATTGACTCTCACCAGATAAAAGAATTCAACTTAAGACCAAAAAAATGATAAAAATTCTAAAAGAAAGTGTAGAGAAAACTCTTAACAAAATCTACTTGGGTAAAGACTTTATGAAGAAGACCCTCTTGGCAATTGCAGCAACACCAAAAATGAATTTTTCCATTTTGAGAGATAATCCATATGTAGTAGACTATGGTCTCTTTTGTTTTTTCTACCCAGTATGCCCCACCATTCTGCTTCTTACTAAAAATAATAACTTCTTTCTTTTGGAGAACTTGTTCCTTATTCCTTGGGGATTAAGTAGAGCTGTCAATCGCAGTAGCACTCCACCTCCTACCAGCTGTGAGAATAGCCCAGTTCCATCAGGGTCTCTCAGCTCAGAAATGGCCACTAAACCAAGTCTATCTTGGGAAATTTTCTGTTAGAGATAATAGGGAAATTTCTCTTTTTCTTAGGGCTAATATGTTGAAAGAAATAAGCCTGATGTTTTTTGCTGACATCTCATCTTGCTATAATATAAGAAGAGGGAAATAGCTGATTTACAAAGAGCTTTATAGGCAAGTAAATATGGAATGTGAATGGAAAGAATGATTATTAGCATCATAAGGGCTTGTAGATTCAATGCTGGAATAAACATAAGGTTTAGAATAAAATGG
>NW_003857491.1:0-1291 GCF_000181295.1 Otolemur garnettii | reverse complement strand
CACGTACACCTAAGGTGGCAGGTTTGAATCCAGCCTGTGCCCGCCAAACAACAATGAGGGCTGCAACCTAAAAACAGCTGGGTGTTGTGGCGGGCGCCTGTGGTCCCAGCTACTTGGGAGGCTGAAGCAAGAGACTCGCTTGAGCCCAGGAGTTGAGGTTGCTGTGAGCTGTGATGCCATGGCACTCTACCCAGGGGGACAGCTTGAGGCTCTGTCTGAAAAAAAAAAAAAAAAGAAAGCTATACATAAAATTACTGTATGTTTATGACCAGCAATTCTATCATACTCTGAGGTAGGTAAATACCCAGAGTTTACTGCACTATTCCCAACAGCAAACGGTATAATAGAAATAATCAAGCTACCCACTGACAGATGAATAAACAATTGTGGAATACACAATACATACACAAAGTAGACTATTATTTGACCATAAAAAAGAATGAAGTTGATACATGCTACAACGTGGAAAAACTGTGAAAACATGCTAAGTGAAATGAGCCAACACAAAAGGACAAATATGATGCTACTAACATGAAATGTCCACAATAAGCAAATTAGTAAAAGACACAAAGTAAAATAGAGATTACCAGGGCTACAGAGACCTGTAGAATTATTATTATATGCCTATAGAACTTTTGTCTGGAGTGATGAAAAATTTTGGAAATAGACAGTGGAGACAGTCTAACAGCACTGTAAATGTAATTAATGCCACCAAGCAGTACAAATGAAAATCACTAAGATGGCAAATTTTGTGACATAGTTTTCCACAACTTAAAAAATTAATGTAATACTCTGAACATCAAATTACTATACATTTGCAGGGATGTCCAACCTTTTTTCTTTTCTGCAGCACAATGAAAGAGTAAGAGTTGTCTTGGGTTGCACATCAACTACACAAACACTAATGACAGTTAATGAGGGAAAAAAAAAGGTCTGTGTATAATTTTAGTGATATACAACTCCACAGATAAACAAAATAGTCCTCAAATAATCAGTGTGTGGCCCATAGGCCACAGGGTGGACATCCCTATATCTCAATAAAATTGTTTTTCAAAAAACTCTTTGGCTCAGTGCCTGTGGCTCAAGCAGCTAAGGCGTCAGCCACGTACACCTAAGGTGGCAGGTTCGAATCCAGCCCGGACCCGCCAAACAACAATAATGGCTGCAACCAAAAAATAGCCAGGCGTTGTGGCGTGCGCCTGTGGTCCCAGCTACTTGGGAGGCTGAGGCAGGAGACTCGCTTGAGCCCAGGAGTTGGAGGTTGCTGTGAGCAGTGAAGCCATAGCACTCT
>NW_003857490.1:0-1291 GCF_000181295.1 Otolemur garnettii | reverse complement strand
CTCCTGCAGATCTGCCAAAGCAGAGGCAGAGTGAGGTGAAAGAATAAGGATCAAGACGGTTCCGTTGATGCCTGAAAGCTCTGAGTTTCATCGACCTACTGTTGCCTACCTTTTTGTGTGAGCACGGGGGGAACTATAATGTGTGGATATGGGCTTCTGTGCACCCCAGTGCCAGCTCCTTCTCTACCAAGGTACAAGGCCTGGGGGAGGGGTGCAGCCAAAGTTCTTGCTCTTCAGATGACAACATGGATGATGGTATATTGACTTTGCCATCATGAAATTCTTTTTCCTTGGCTTTTGAATAATTTTGGAAAAGGAAAAAGAGAGGCCAGGATCAAAAACTCACCTTACAAAGCAGGGAATGTTCCTGCTATGGATTAAATGTGCCCCCTCCAAAATCTAGTTGTTGTCAGTGTGATGGACTTAAGAGGTGGGGTTTTTTGGCAATGACTAGGCCATCAGGGCTTCTCCCTCTTGGGTAAGATCAAGGCCTTTATGGCAGGGGCTGCATGCAGCCTTCCCGCTCAGCTCACCCTCTGCCCTCTGCTTGTGAGGACACAGCAGGAAGCCCCTTACCAAATACCAGCACCTTGGTCTTGGGCTTCCCAGGCTTTAGCTGTGAGCAATGAATTTCTGCTCTTTACAAATTACCACATCTGTTAACTCAGTTCCTTTCCTGAGCTCATCAAGATCCAGGGAGGAGCCGCTTGCCATCCCCAAGGGTGTCCAAGAGGGATCTCAGTTTTGGACCTAAAGTGGAGGTCTGGAATGAGCGGTCCCAGTGCATGTACGCTGACAGTCCTCTCCCTCCCCTCCCCACCCCACCTGCTCTTCCTCTGCCTCAGGACAGAGACCTACCCCCACCCTGCCATGCTCCTTGTCCCTGTTACTCTGTGTTCCCTTCTATAAATTCAATGTGTCAGGGCTGTGTCCCAGCCCTGATCCTCTAGGAAAGATGAGGAAAGTGTCCACATGTGTTCCTAGCAAAAGGGGAAGTGGCCACGGTGGAGAATAAGGGAGTGTGTGTAGAGAGCATTTTGGAACAAAATTATATGTAGTATTTTCTTTTACTGCTTTGTTTGATTTCATTTGCACCCATTCACGGAGAGCTGGGTGGACACTGCCACCTGCGTGAAAACGGTCCAGAGACAGAGGATGAGAGGGTAGGAGCTAAGAGGGCACAGAGCTGGATTAAAACTGTTGTTCCTGGAGAATGAGGCCGCTCATGACCCTGCTACAATCTGTGCTCCTTTCTCTTTCTGGATTGGGGACCAGCAATGCTCCTGACCAG
>NW_003857489.1:0-1292 GCF_000181295.1 Otolemur garnettii | reverse complement strand
GGGCCCATCTGTGGCCAGGTCTTAGGGAAGTACAAAGTATGATTCTTCCAAGGACTTATTTAAATAGCCAGGTGCTGGGAAAATATAATACAAAAGGCAGCACTACATACTGCAGGGTGTGGCTGAGGGCCTGTGTCCGTGCTGCTCACAACTGATGGTTTCTCAATTGAGCGGATGTTTATTTACTTCCCATGGTTTATCTCAAATTGGGGTTATGAGAAGTTCAAACTGACCCTGCCTTTAGGGGAGAGGGAGACCTGAACTTTGGATGAGATGTGGCAGAGCTCGTCGTGTCCTCAAATCAGCGCGTTCTCCCCAAATGAGAAATGACTTGAGTCTCAGAGGGCCTCTGGGTCTGTCAGGCCTGCTGCCATCCTTGCATGGACTCTGCAGCCTCATGAAAGCCTTGAAGTTTACCCACCTGGGCCCTGTGGGAAAGGAGGGTATGTCAGAGCCAGCAGTGTTAGGTGCCACAGGGGCAGTTTCTGACACCTGATGTTATATGCCTGTATGGGGGGCTCGGGGGTAGAGGGTGCAGTGTGGTAGGGCTGGCAGTGGTGATGCCATTAAAGAGACTGAGACCTGTGGTCTGGAAGGTGGGGAATGATTCTCCAGTGTAGGACCAACCCTGCCCTAGTTCAAGTCATCAGGGCCAGTGAGATATTGCCCCTGACATCTTCCCCTTAAGAGAAAGGCATAAAGCATCTGTGCCACCTTCATGCACACAGCCCAGTAAATATCCCCCAGTTCTGTAGGGCAGCCGTACTCTGCCTGTGTGAGGGACAGGCGAGGTGAGGAATGTTTGCATTGACCAACTCCTGGTTTAGGCTAGTAAGATGCAGGAAAGATGGCAAACAGTCCCTGGGCCTCCAGCCCACTACCTTTCTCAGGGCGACATCCCCTGTCACGAGTTCTTATAGCACTGTGTACCTGTCCTCCGTGGTGTGTAGTATAGTTATTTTGCATTTGCTGTGTACTTACTGCTCCCTCTCCCCTTTGTGAGAGTCCCAAGTCTGCAAAGGCAGGGACCATTTTTGATCATTACTGTATCACCAATGTCTAGCAGTGTCCAACACTCAGTAGGCACCCAAGAAGTAGAGGGATGGGTGACCGACTGAGGCTTGTTAGGGGTCAGGGCAACACACCTGAGAGAGGTGGCAGTGAGACATGAGAACCAAGCCTAGGGACCTTGGACACCTGCTATTGGGCTGGGCTGGGCCCCCTTTGGAAAGCTGAGCCTTGACCCTGTAAGTGAAGTGTCTCCTGTCTCTAGCCTATGGCTGGTCTCCACC
>NW_003857488.1:0-1292 GCF_000181295.1 Otolemur garnettii | reverse complement strand
TCCCCCTGCTGCTTATGGTTTTAGATATATCCCCTATTTGTTCCTCACCAACATCCCAGGGGCCTGCCTAATCATATCTAGGTAAAAGTGGATTTCCTGAGAATGGAGCATACTGAATCATAGATCTTAGCCTAATACAGCAATGGGATTAAAAACAAAGATTGTTATAAAATGTTATATGCACTGCCAAAGAAAAATAATCATATAAAATAGAGAAGAATGGAGATAGAAAGGGAAAAATAGACCAAGTTCATCAATTGCCTGTGGGTAACAGTTGGGAGGGAAAAAACTTTACATTTTAAACTGAACAGGAGATGCCTTAATAATATGTAGGTGGATGAAACAAAATAGTAAAAATCATTAATCTTAAGAACTATTAAGAGCATAGAATCTTATCTTGTTTATAAGCTATTTCCCTGCCACAGTTCCACAGAAGCTGGTAGGAGACCAAAGACTCCTGGGGGAGAGATAAAAGGCAACATTATGGCACAGCAGGAAGGAGGAGCTTCTTGGTCCTGTCACTTGCCTTCCTTTACCCAGGTCCCAGAGGGGTGATGAGGAAAAAGACACAAATGGATTTTGCAAGTATGGTAGGTTCACATCATAGCTGAACAACTCAAAGTTGTTAAAATTGTTTATTTGTTTGTCTGTTTGTTTTTAATTTGAGACAGAGTCTCACTTTGTCATCCTCAGTAAAGTGATGTGGCATCATAGCTCACAGCAATCTCCAACTCTTGGACTCCTTTGATTCTCTTGCCTCAGCTTCCCAAGTAGCTGGTACTATAGGCTCCCACCACAACACCTGGCTATTTTTAGAAATGGGTCTCACTTCTGCTCATGCTGGTCTTAAACCTGAGAGCTCAGGGCAATCCTCCTGCCTAGGCCTCCCAGAGTGTTAGGATTAAAGGTGTGAGCTGCCAAAATTATTAATTGATAAATCATATTTGTACTTATTCATAGCACACATGTGATATTTTGCTACTTACATAGAATGTGTAATGATAAAGGCAGAGTATTCAGAATATTCATCACTTCAAGGTGTTGAAAATTATTCTTTCTAGGTGTTGGGAACATTTCAAGTGCTCTCTTCAAAATATTTTGAAATACACAATACATTGCTGTTAACTATAGCCACTCTGATCTACCATTAAACATTCAAACTTACTCTTTCTGTCTAACTATATGTCTCTATCCATTAACTGACATGTCATCAATCTGTTCCCTCAGCAGACACCCTTCCCAGTATCTAGTAACTACAATTCTACTCTCTGTCTCCACGAAATTAACTTTTT
>NW_003857487.1:0-1292 GCF_000181295.1 Otolemur garnettii | reverse complement strand
ATTGTTGTTTGGTGGGCCCAGGCTGGGGATTCGAACCCACCACCTTAGGTGTATGTGGCTGGCGCCTTAGCCACTTGAGCCACAGGCGCCAAGCCAGGAGACCTATCCTTTTGTCCAGCTTTGTCCCTCAGCTATGTGATCTTACATGTCATTAAACCTCTCTTGACTCTAGTTAGTTGTATGTGAAACCCAAAGCCTAGGTTTAATTGTATGATTGTGTATACAGTACAGTGGTGTAAAAGTATCTCTAGAGTCTTTAAATTAATTTTTTTAGATTATATAATATCATAAAAGCTTTAATATTCTATGATTCAATGACTCCATCTACCCAATAAAATATTGCAGTTACCAGAGATGCCGTTAAGGAGAGTATATACATGTGTACATGCACAGAAGAGAGAGGAGGGGGAAAGTGAAGAAAAGAAATGATTCAAAACTGATGAGAAACCCAGTAAGAAGAAAACAGATGGTTTAAAAATAAATTGATGTTGGCTCGGCGCCTGTGGCTCAAGCCGCTAAGGTGCCAGCCACATACACCTAAGGTGGCGGGTTCGATCCAGCCCAGGCCCGCCAAACAACAATAATGGCTGCAACCAAAAAATAGCCAGGCGCTATGGCGGGGGGCTGTGGGCCCAGCTACTTGGGAGGCAGAGGCAGGAGACTCGCTTGAGCCCAGGAGTTGGAAGTTGCTGTGAGCTGTGATGCCACGGCACTCTACCCAGGGGAATAGCTTGAGGCTCTGTCTCAAAACAAAAAAACCAAACAAACAAAAAAATGACTAGGAGTTTAAGACCAGCCTGGGTAACATAATGAGGCCTTGTCTCAGAAAAATAAAAATAAAAAAATACCCAGGTGTGGTAGCAGGCCCTTGTAGTCCCAATGACACAGGAAGCTGAGGCAGAAGGATCTCTTGAGCCCAGGAGACTTTGGTGAGCTGTGACCATTCTATGCTACTGCATCCCAGCCTGGCCAACAGAGTGAGACCTTGTCTGAAAAAAAAGAGAAAAAAAGGAAAGAAAGAAAAGAAGAAAATCCCACTGAATATACAAAAAGCTCCTAGAACTAATAAGTTCAGTTAAGTCACAGATTATAAGATAAATGTACAAAAATCAGTTGTATGTCCCCTGTACACTACTATGAACACATGGACACTGAAATTAAAAATATAGTATCTGAGAGTCAGGAGACCTATCCTTTTTTTTTTTTTTTTTTTTTTGCGACAGAGCCTCAAGCTATCCCCCTGGGTAGAGTGCCATGGCATCACGCTCACAGCAACCTCCAACTCCTGGGCT
>NW_003857486.1:0-1292 GCF_000181295.1 Otolemur garnettii | reverse complement strand
AAACAAAAAAATAACCAGGCGTAGTGGCAGGCACCTGTAGTCCCAGCTACTCGGGAGGCAGAGGCGAGACAATCACTTAAGCGCAAGAGTTTGAGGTTGCTGTGAGCTGTGATACCACAGCACTCTACCCAGGGTGACAGCTTGAGACTCGGTCTCAAAAAAAAAAAAATTAAATTAAATTAAATTAAAAATAAATAAATAAAAGTAAAATGGCTTAACAAAACCAAACACGCTCTGTCTTACGCAGGTAACCTCAGAATCATTTGGGTGTTGAAATGAAAAGTCAAACAGCAGGCAGCAATGCTCAAAAGACAAAAAGGGATGGGATGTATTATTTTCTTTTTTTAATTTTCTTTTGAGACAGTCTCACTCCGCTGCCATCCGAGTGAGATAGACCCGAGTCTATCACATCAGCCTAGTTCACAGCGACTTCAAACTCCCGGGCTCAAGTGATCCTCCTGCCTCAGCTTCCCTAGGAGCTGGGACTACAGGCACCTGCCACCACAATGCCCAGATAGATTTTCTACTTTTAGTAGAGACAGGGGTCTCATGCTTCTTCAGGCTGGTCTTGGACTCCTGAGCTCAAGGGATCCTCCGGCCTTGGCATCCAAGAGTGCTGGGTTTACAGGTGTGAGCCACCACACCCAGGAATGCACACCTTCCACTCCAGTCTCACCACAGCTGTGGTCAAGTGATCAAAGGTTGGAGGTTTCCTGGAATGTTTGTTTTTATGAGGCTGCCACCCTACATCAGGGGTCCTCACACTTTTTAACCAGGGGGCCAGTTCACTGTCTCTCAGACTGTTGGAGGGCCAGACTGCGGGCCCTGGGACGAGTCGGCTGCTAAGCAGGACAGGCAGCGGCGCAAAAACACCTGGCAGGCCAGATAAATGTCCCAGGCGGGGTGCATGTGCCCTGTGGGCCCTAGTTTGAGGACACCTGCCATAGATGACTCTGTTGTTAAATTACTATTAAATACCTTATAGAATGCCACTTACCTACATACACACACAGAGACATACACACATACATACAAAGGGTGCCAAAAAATGTATACACATTTTAAGAAAGGAAAAAAAATTGCATTAAAATTCTAGGCTGGGTGCAGCAGCTCACACCTATAAAATCAGCACTTGGGAGGCCGAGGTGAGTGGATTGCCTGAGTTTACAGGTTCGAGACCAGCCTGAGCCAGAGTGAGACCTCGTCTCTAAAAATAGCTGGGCATTGTGGCGGGTACCTATAGTCCTAGCTACTTGGGAGGCTGAGCCAAGAGAATCACTTAAGCCCAGGAG
>NW_003857485.1:0-1293 GCF_000181295.1 Otolemur garnettii | reverse complement strand
AGCCCAGGAGTTGGAGGTTGCTGTGAGCGTGATGCCATGGCACTCTACCCAGGGGGATAGCTTGAGGCTCTGTCGCAAAAAAAAAAAAAAAAAAAAAAGGATAGGTCTCCTGACTCTCAGATACTATATTTTTAATTTCAGTGTCCATGTGTTCATAGTAGTGTACAGGGGACATACAACTGATTTTTGTACATTTATCTTATAATCTGTGACTTAACTGAACTTATTAGTTCTAGGAGCTTTTTGTATATTCAGTGGGATTTTCTTCTTTTCTTTCTTTCCTTTTTTTCTCTTTTTTTTCAGACAAGGTCTCACTCTGTTGGCCAGGCTGGGATGCAGTAGCATAGAATGGTCACAGCTCACCAAAGTCTCCTGGGCTCAAGAGATCCTTCTGCCTCAGCTTCCTGTGTCATTGGGACTACAAGGGCCTGCTACCACACCTGGGTATTTTTTTATTTTTATTTTTCTGAGACAAGGCCTCATTATGTTACCCAGGCTGGTCTTAAACTCCTAGTCATTTTTTTGTTTGTTTGGTTTTTTTGTTTTGAGACAGAGCCTCAAGCTATTCCCCTGGGTAGAGTGCCGTGGCATCACAGCTCACAGCAACTTCCAACTCCTGGGCTCAAGCGAGTCTCCTGCCTCTGCCTCCCAAGTAGCTGGGCCCACAGGCCCCCGCCATAGCGCCTGGCTATTTTTTTGGTTGCAGCCATTATTGTTGTTTGGCGGGCCTGGGCTGGATCGAACCCGCCACCTTAGGTGTATGTGGCTGGCACCTTAGCGGCTTGAGCCACAGGCGCCGAGCCAACATCAATTTATTTTTAAACCATCTGTTTTCTTCTTACTGGGTTTCTCATCAGTTTTGAATCATTTCTTTTCTTCACTTTCCCCCTCCTCTCTCTTCTGTGCATGTACACATGTATATACTCTCCTTAACGGCATCTCTGGTAACTGCAATATTTTATTGGGTAGATGGAGTCATTGAATCATAGAATATTAAAGCTTTTATGATATTATATAATCTAAAAAAATTAATTTAAAGACTCTAGAGATACTTTTACACCACTGTACTGTATACACAATCATACAATTAAACCTAGGCTTTGGGTTTCACATACAACTAACTAGAGTCAAGAGAGGTTTAATGACATGTAAGATCACATAGCTGAGGGACAAAGCTGGACAAAAGGATAGGTCTCCTGGCTTGGCGCCTGTGGCTCAAGTGGCTAAGGCGCCAGCCACATACACCTAAGGTGGTGGGTTCGAATCCCCAGCCTGGGCCCACCAAACAACAAT
>NW_003857484.1:0-1293 GCF_000181295.1 Otolemur garnettii | reverse complement strand
CCACCACAACGCCCGGCTATTTTTTGGTTGCAGCCATCATTGTTGTTTGGCGGGTCCGGGCTGGGGATTCGAACCTGCCACCTTAGGTGTACGTGGCTGCCTTAGCCGGTTGAGCTATAGGCGCCGAGCCTAGTTCATCATTTTTAATACTATACATTCCTAAAATTTCAATGAAGGGGTATTCCTTAAGCAAATTTAGATGAAATCCAAGACATCTTCACAACTTCATATTCTTCATGATTTATAAGTTGTATTTATAATCATTACAAATATATCCAAGTTATTTACATCAAATTAATGTGAACAAGTTAAAAAGAAATCAAAGAAGTTGCCTAAAATGAACTGAATCAGCTATGACAGGTGCTCCTATTAGGTTCTCCATTGGACTGTGTATATGTCTGCAGTCCCCAGAAAAGGGAAGATCCACAGTATTTCCCAGGTCAACATGAATAACAAGAAGAGGGAGAGGGGAAAAAAGGTAGAGCAACTTTTTGATCTGATCCTTTTCCCTGAACCATGATCCACGGCACTTAGAGTCTATCCCTGACCTTTTCCTAACCCTCTCTGGTTACCCTGGGATTATTTTCCTGACTTATTTTGATTACACAATTAGCACACAGACTACTAAAAAAAAAAAAAAAGCCTTAAAAATAAGGGAAACATAACACATTTTATTTCAAATCTTCACAGTGATCAATGATGCTGACAGGTACAAATTGTTTCCATGGATGAGGAAGCGACAGCTAAATGAGAGTAAAAAATATATGGCTAATCACAGATGTAGTAGGTGGCACACTTGAACCTAAGTCTGTCTCCAGAGCCTGCTAACTTCCATTACGCCACAACATCTATTATGAAGCTTAACAAAAATGGTACTATATACATACCGAATAATAAGACTGAACATCTCAAGGCACCACATGATATACATAGACTTTATTTTACACTAGTGAGACTGACATTTTCATTATCCCAGAGTGACAGACATTATTATTATCCCTATTACATACAGGTTAAAAAATATATATACCCTTTACGTAGGTTTATTAACTTGTCTAAGAAAACAATGCCTCTAATTTAGTAGCAATTTAAAATAATATAAATCATATTTTTTAAAAAATATGTACATAAACAAATTCATAAACACAAACAGTATACCACTCATTAGAGATTTTTTAGTGTTGTATCTTTTTTTTTTTTTTTTTTTGAGACCGAGCCTCAAGCTCTCCCCCTGGGTAGAGTACCGTGGCATCACAGCTCACAGCAACCTCCAACTCCTGAGCTCAAGCAAGT
>NW_003857483.1:0-1293 GCF_000181295.1 Otolemur garnettii | reverse complement strand
ATAATAATGGCTCCTTATGACTGGGAATTTAGGAGATAACACAGTAGGATTATTTAAGTGTATGGGGTTTCTTTATAGGCTCATGAAAATGTTCTAAAATTGATGTGATAATGATTACAAACTCTGAATATACTGAAAAAAATGGAACACTTGCACTGATATAGCATGTGAATTTCATTTAATTAAGCCAAGACATCGCCATTTGTTTATAATTATTTATTATTTGCTATTTATTTGCTTATTTTCAGATATTAGTATTTATGATTACTTAAATAAGATATTTGCATATTTATTATAATATGATTAAATATGTTCAAATAAAATAAATTGTATTATTATGTAAATGTATTATAATTTATTTGTAAATTATATAATATATTCTTATTATAATAATATTTTAATATAATACAATAATATATTATTCCTGCCATTTTATTATATTTATACAATTTATTTATGTTATATGCAAATACTTTCACACATTATAATACGTATAATGTATATAATTTATTTCATATAATTATATATATACTATAGGTATGTGTATATGCATGAAATAAAAGACAACTACTTTTATGGAGCTCTAAATCGGATAGTAGTGAAAGGAAAAGAACAAGTTTATAAAAGAAATCACAGTCTCCAAATATTTTCTCCCCAACCTCTCACTGACTTTTCGTTTTGTTTTGCTTCATGTGTCACATTGTCTCAAAGAGGATATGTCTATTGGTTCTGTCTTTTCTCTTCTGTTTCACCTGATTTAAATATTTACAAAGTAGGGCTTTAATGTTATTGAATGTTTCTTTCTAGGGCTGTCAATTTGCATTTTCTGCCATGGACCTGGGCTCAAATGGTGCTCAAATTGAGCTGAATCCTCTTGTCTAACTGTTGCCTAAAGACAATTGAGAGACTTAAACATTAAGGGAAAGCCAGAATTTAAAGTCATTTACGTTCCTGCTCTTGATCTCTACCCCTCTCCTGAGATCCCTTTAAATATCCTCTTATTTTCTACACTGTATTTAAGTTACTAAAGCATCTTGACTCATTTCTCAAGTAGTTGATTCTTGGTCTGTTGCATAAAAACTAAAACAAAAATGAAAGAACTTGATGGAGACTTCAAGATCATTATGACTAACACTCTCCTTTTATGAGCAAGGGGGTAAAAATAATTACATAACACTAATTGCAACCTTATTCGTATATTCCCACTTGAAAAATCCTCTGCTTTTTTTTAGTAAAAAATAACCATATTTATTAAATACACCATTTTTATTTTTATTAGTAGCTGTTCTTTAT
>NW_003857482.1:0-1293 GCF_000181295.1 Otolemur garnettii | reverse complement strand
GGCTAATATCTTGCAGTATTCCCCTTGCAGGTAAGAGCAGTTTCTGCTCTTCGGTCAAGCACCTTAGGGCTAAAAGTGAACGTTATTTTCAGAATATCAAAATACCTTACTCCAGGTAATATCAAAATACCTTACTCCTCTTTCACTTTCTTTATAAACACTTCGGCCCTGTCCCAAAAGAGCAATCCTTTCCAGAGAATACTCGTGTATTTGTCGTACATGTAACTCACTAACTGAGCACTCCTCGAGAGGGACCTGAAATACTTATTAGCCCTTCATCGAGGGGCGAACTAACCACGCACATGATCTGTGACAATCCAAGTTTCCAGCCTCTGTAACTGGTAGTATGCGCGTGGGGGGAAAAGGTATTAGTTTTCTCCGCCAAGATAAGTTTTCCAGACCTACTCTGCATGGAAGTATTCGCTGGTATAGCTTGCATTGTGGAAACAAGCTGAACTGTGTATAAGAAGGAACATGCATATAAACTTTTGACATGAACGTCTTTTTGGAATTGTTACCTTCTGTCCCGGGAAACTCTTTAGAGCTTTACTGAGAAGAAACTACTTCCCCTCCAAGAAGCATACTGCGGTCTGTTTGCTGAAGGGTTGGAGTGCAGCCCCCCATACCTAACACAGTAGTTTATTCTCAAGAGTTCCGTGAGGAACGTGACAATAGGGTTCTTATTCTGAGACTATGTTTAGATCTGCCTAAAAGCAGTCATGTTTACAGGTAATAAAACTGGTGAGTCTCGCCAGGTTGTCGCAGGGGCAGTGGGCTTTTGCTGTATCCTGTAGCTTGTTGGGGCAGTGGGCTTTTGCTGTATCCTGTAGCTTGTTGGGGCAGTGGGCTTTTGCTGTATACTGTAGCTCCCCCCTTATCAAAACAACAGCACTCAGTTTTAGCTTAAAGGAAATGGGCAAACAGGAACAGACATCCTGCCGGTTTTGTAGTTAACTCTGATGTAAAAATGCGCTTTTTACCTGTGCTTGTGACCAGTACTAGTTTTGTGCTGATTTGGAGTTTTAATGGTATTTCCAACATTTTATTTCTCTTTTTTGCTATTTTTAACCTTTATTAGAAGAGTTTATATGGCGCTCAATAAACTTTGGTGTTTGCTGTGTGCCTGATAAAGCCTTAGCCCCCACTCTTTTCATTCCAACAACTTTGTCCAACAGTGCTTTTCTATGCATCTCCCAAGATGGGGTTTTGTGGGTTATCTTCACTGTAGCTGTTAGGTGAGGGCTGAAGGTTAGATGAGGTCTGAGGTCCTCTAGGAGAAGCGTGCTGGCTGGA
>NW_003857481.1:0-1293 GCF_000181295.1 Otolemur garnettii | reverse complement strand
TGGTTGCAGCCGTTGTTGTTGTTTGGTGGGCCCGGGCTGAATTCGAACCCACTACCTTAGGTGTATGTGGCCGGTGCCTTAGCCACTTGAGCCACGGGTGCCGAGCCAGGATGAAAATTTTTGTTGGAGTTGAGTTCCACCTTTTTTGCCTTGTAATCTGAGAAGATACAAGGTATAATTTCACTTTTTTACCATTTTGTTAAGATTTGATTTGTGTCCTAGGAATGATCTATTTTGGAGTATGATCCATGGCTTGACAAGAAGAACGTATATTTATTAGCTTTGGGATGATGTGTCTATTAAGCCCCTTTGTTCTAGGGTCACCTTTGTTCTACGTCCCTTCTGTCTTAGTTTCTATTTAGAGCAGTGGTTCTCAACCTGTGGGTCGATACAGGAGCTGTAATAAAGGGCCGCGGCATTTATACCAACCTATACCAAGGTTGAGGACCTCTGGTATAGAGGATCTGTTTAGTTCTGTCAGAGGGGTGTTAAAGTCCTCAACCGTGATGGTGTTATAAGATGATATATTGCTCAGACCTATCAAGGTCTGTTTCATATCTCTGGGAGCATTTAGGTTGGGTGAGTAAATATTTAGAATTGAAATGTCCTCTTGTATTTCTCCCTTTATATGAAGTGACCTATATTTTCACTTTCTTAATGGTATTTACTGAGGAGTAAAAGTTTTAAATTTTGATGGTGTTCAATTTACTTATTTATTTATTTATTATTATTATTATTATTATTATTTTTTTTTTTGAGACAGAGCCTCAAGCTGTCCCCCTGGGTAGAGTCCTATGGCTTCACTGCTCACAGCAACCTCCAACTCCTGGGCTCAAGCGAGTCTCCTGCCTCCGCCTCCCAAGTAGCTGGGACCACAGGCACCCACCACAACACCGGGCTATTTTTTGGTTGCAAGCCATCATTGTTGTTTGGCAGACCCAGACAGGGGATTCGAACCCGCCACCTTAGGTGTATGTGGCTGGTGCCTTAGACACTTGAGCCACAGGCGCCGAGCCTATTATTAGTGATGGGGTCTTACTCTTGCTCAGGCTAGTGTTGACCTCCTGAGCTCGATGGACTCTTTCCCCCTTGCCCTCCCAGAGTGCTAGGATTACTAGGACCAGCCACTTCAGCCAGTCTATTTTTTTTAATAGATCATGATTTTGTTAGGATGTATAAAGAAATATTTGCCTAGATCAGTCATGAATATTTTCTTTGAGAAGTTTACATTTAGGTCTGTGATTTGTTTTGAATGAAATTTTTTTTTTCTTTGAGATAGAGGCTCACATGGCT
>NW_003857480.1:0-1293 GCF_000181295.1 Otolemur garnettii | reverse complement strand
TTTTTTTTTTTGAGACAGAGTCTCCCTTTGTTGGCCTTGGTAGAATGCTGTGGCGTCACAGCTCACAGCAACCTCACACTCTTGTGCTCAAGTGATCCTCTTGCCTCAGTTTTCCATTTTTAGTAGAGATGGAATCTTACTCTTGCTCAGCCTGGTCTCCAACTCGTGAGCTCAAGCAATCCAGCCACCTTGACCTCCCAGAGGATTACAGGCCTGAGCCACCATACCCAGCCCACTGCCTAACTGCTAATTAAAAAAATTTCCAACCTACAGAAAAGTTGCGAGGATAGTCTGATGAACCTCCTCGTACCCATCAGCCAGGTTCACCAATTGTTGACAAAGTTATTTCAGATCAAAAAGAGACTGACTATAATTTAAATTTTGGTTTGTCAAAATGTCAAACAACACTTTTTTTTGAGACAGAGTCACTATGTCGCCCTCAGTAGAGTTCCATGGGTTCACAGCTCACAGCAACCTGAAACTCTTGGGCTTAAGGGATTCTCTTGCCTCAGCCTCCCAAGTAGCTGAGACGACAGGTGCCTTCCACAACACCCAGCTATTTTTGTTGTTGTTATTGTTATTGTTGTCATTGTTGTTTGGCAGGCCCGGGCTGGGTTAGATTCTGCTAGCCCCGGGTGTATGTGGCCAGTGCCCTAGCTGCTGAGCTACTGGTACTAAGCCTCAAACAACATTTTTAATTAAAAAATGATCTTAGGGTGGCACCTGTGGCTCAGTGGGTAGGACGCCAGCCCCATATACTGAGGGTGGTAGGTTCACACCTGGCCCCGGTCAAACTGCAACAGAAAGGTAGCGGGGCGTTGTGGTAGGTGCCTGTAGTCCCAGCTACTTGGGAGGCTGAGGCAAGAGAATCCCTTAAGCCCAAGAGTTTGAGGTTGTTGTGAGCTCTGATGCTACAGCACTCTACCCAGGGTGACATAGTGAGACTCTGTTTCAAAAAAAAAAAAAAAAAAGATGAAACAGACTCTCCTCTCCTCAGGAGAGTCTCTCTCTGGGGAAAGGACCTGGTACAAAGGCTCATCACATCTACACCATATAGAAATGGAAGTGTCTACAAGGTTGGTGGAGCACAGCAAAGGCAGCGTTCAGATCTATCAACAAAGGTGCACATGGCAACTTAAGTGCCCAACAATGCTTGAATGGATCAATAAACTGTGATATATGTATATGTGGAATATTCTTCAGCCATTAAAAAAGATGGAGACTTTACATCTTTTACATTTACCTGGATGGAGTTGAAATACATTCTTCTTAGTAAAGTATCACAAGAATGGA
>NW_003857479.1:0-1293 GCF_000181295.1 Otolemur garnettii | reverse complement strand
TTGTTTGGCGGGTCCGGGCTGGGGATTCGAACCCGCCACCTTAGGTGTACGTGGCTGGCGCCTTAGCCGGTTGAGCTATAGGCGCCGAGCCCAATTTTCTATCTAACAATACATCTGCTAACTAATTTATATCTGTGGAGGGTGTTGATTTCTGTGTATTAAGTTTGTTCTAAGTTACCTGGCAGAATTATCTTATATTGTAATAGATTTTCAGTTGTTTCTCCTGTTTTTTCCTCTCTACATAGCCATTATCTAGTTTCTCAGAATTTTTTATGGTAACATCCCAGACATACACATAGAAAAGTTGAAAGAACCTTAATATGAACACTGTATACCTACCACCTGGATTCTACAGTTGACATTTATTTTCACTTTTCTTTATCACATATCCATCAGTACAGTAAGATGAATATTTTAAATCATGAGCAAATGAATTGGAAGTGGACAGTGTCATTTCCCTGGTTCCTGTGGGGCTCTTGTGTGTGACATTTGTTATTCTGAGTCTACTTTTTTTTTTTTTTTTTTTTTTTTTGTGAGACAAAATTTCACTCTGTCAACCAGGCTAGCTTCATATCTCACAGCAACTTCAAACTCCTGGGCTCAAGCAGTCCTCCTGCCTCAGCCTCCTGAGTAGATGAGACTACAGGCACCCACTGCATCACCCAGCTAGTTTTTCTATTATTAGTAGAGATGGGGGTCTTGCTCTTGCTCAGACTGGTCTTGAACTCCTGAACTCAAGCAGTCCTCCTGCCTCAGCCTCCCAGAGTGCTAGGATTATAGGCACAAAGCACCGCCCCTGGCCTTAGTCTACAGTCTTTACTAACTGCGATATACATGCAGAAAGTCTACACACAACAAGCATGCAGCCCAGCACAAATGTTTTCTCCTATTGTGGATGACATGTGTGCAGTACACATGCAGAAAGTTCATGCACAAGAAGCACACAGCTCAACACAGAAGTTTTCCCTCATTGGGGATGACGGGCAGAAATTTTTTAAGCGCTGGGGCCAGGTTTCTATGATTCCTCTGGGAGATGATTTAAAGTGGGAAATGATGAGCTCTTCAGCTTTCCCTACTGGTTCTCAGAAAAATTAAGCTGGTTAGTATCCTTATCAGCAGTATTCAGTATCTGATGCATTATATTTTCTAGTATTATGATCTTAAGATGGTTGATAATTTTGTAGAAAACATCTGATTTGTCAGGATAGAGAGATGCCCAATTAAAACTGTTCTAGCCCTCTGTGCTCTTGATTTTTGTGAAATACCTTAGTATCCTTTGCCAATTATAATTGT
>NW_003857478.1:0-1293 GCF_000181295.1 Otolemur garnettii | reverse complement strand
AGCCATGTGAGCCTCTATCTCAAAGAAAAAAAAAATTTCATTCAAAACAAATCACAGACCTAAATGTAAACTTCTCAAAGAAAATATTCATGACTGATCTAGGCAAATATTTCTTTATACATCCTAACAAAATCATGATCTATTAAAAAAAATAGACTGGCTGAAGTGGCTGGTCCTAGTAATCCTAGCACTCTGGGAGGGCAAGGGGGAAAGAGTCCATCGAGCTCAGGAGGTCAACACTAGCCTGAGCAAGAGTAAGACCCCATCACTAATAATAGGCTCGGCGCCTGTGGCTCAAGTGTCTAAGGCACCAGCCACATACACCTAAGGTGGCGGGTTCGAATCCCCTGTCTGGGTCTGCCAAACAACAATGATGGCTTGCAACCAAAAAATAGCCCGGTGTTGTGGTGGGTGCCTGTGGTCCCAGCTACTTGGGAGGCGGAGGCAAGAGACTCGCTTGAGCCCAGGAGTTGGAGGTTGCTGTGAGCAGTGAAGCCATAGGACTCTACCCAGGGGGACAGCTTGAGGCTCTGTCTCAAAAAAAAAAATAATAATAATAATAATAATAATAAATAAATAAATAAGTAAATTGAACACCATCAAAATTTAAAACTTTTACTCCTCAGTAAATACCATTAAGAAAGTGAAAATATAGGTCACTTCATATAAAGGGAGAAATACAAGAGGACATTTCAATTCTAAATATTTACTCACCCAACCTAAATGCTCCCAGAGATATGAAACAGACCTTGATAGGTCTGAGCAATATATCATCTTATAACACCATCACGGTTGAGGACTTTAACACCCCTCTGACAGAACTAAACAGATCCTCTATACCAGAGGTCCTCAACCTTGGTATAGGTTGGTATAAATGCCGCGGCCCTTTATTACAGCTCCTGTATCGACCCACAGGTTGAGAACCACTGCTCTAAATAGAAACTAAGACAGAAGGGACGTAGAACAAAGGTGACCCTAGAACAAAGGGGCTTAATAGACACATCATCCCAAAGCTAATAAATATACGTTCTTCTTGTCAAGCCATGGATCATACTCCAAAATAGATCATTCCTAGGACACAAATCAAATCTTAACAAAATGGTAAAAAAGTGAAATTATACCTTGTATCTTCTCAGATTACAAGGCAAAAAAGGTGGAACTCAACTCCAACAAAAATTTTCATCCTGGCTCGGCACCCGTGGCTCAAGTGGCTAAGGCACCGGCCACATACACCTAAGGTAGTGGGTTCGAATTCAGCCCGGGCCCACCAAACAACAACAACGGCTGCAACCA
>NW_003857477.1:0-1293 GCF_000181295.1 Otolemur garnettii | reverse complement strand
CAGGTAGAGAGCAGAACCAGGTTTACCTCTGATTCCCAGTGGTTTAAGGCTTGGGGATCTGCATGATGGAGTGGGCAGGGACCAGGTCTATTTTGTTTGTGGCTGTATCTCCTGGGCCTGTCCCCATAAGGCTTCAGTGTGTCTGTCACTTAAGTAGCTGAACACCCCTGTGAATAGGAGGCCGAGGAGGATGAGGAGGAGGAAGATGAGAAGGACAAAGGAAAACTGAAGCCCAACCTAGGCAACGGGGCAGACCTGCCCAATTACCGCTGGACCCAGACCCTATCGGAGCTGGATGTGAGTGATGGGGGCCTGGGGTGAAGGTTAGGGAACCAGCTCAGGGTCCTGGCAGCCCCACAGCTCCCCTTGACTGCTTCTGCCCCATGTAGCTGGCAGTGCCCTTCCGTGTGAACTTCCGGCTGAAGGGGAAGGATGTGGTGGTGGATATCCAGCGGCGGCACCTCCGTGTGGGGCTCAAGGGGCAGCCAGCAATTGTTGACGGGGAGCTCTACAATGAAGTGAAGGTAGAAGAGAGCTCTTGGCTCATTGAGGACGGCAAGGTGGTGACTGTGCATCTGGAGAAGGTGTGTTAGGCCTGGTCAAGCAGCCTGGGTATTGAAGGAGGAAGAGGAGAGGGTGTGTGCTTATTTGCTTAGGGGCCATGCGGGGGACCTTGTGGAATTGTCTTCAGGGTATGTCTGTTCCCATTTTAGAGTCAGGAAAAGAGCTCAGTGATTGCCCAAGCGTCTATCTTTAGGACAGGGTGGAGTCAGGATTGAGACAGTCTTTGGTATCAAAGCCCTTTCCTTTGCAATAGGTTTGTACATGAATTCAGCATTAGATATTTCAGCACCTCTGTGCCAAGTGCTGGAGAGAGAACAGTGAACAAAATGTAGAAAAATACATACCCTTAGGAAGCATATGTTCTCTACCGCACTGCTTTCACAAGCTATAGGACACAGACACCTGTAAATAAAGGTGGTCTCTATAAAGGACCAAGGATCCAAAGAGAACTTCCCATGGTCCTGGCACTGGCTGCCTCTCTCTCTCCCCTCCATGTCTTTGCACTTGCTTTTCCTCCTGACTGGAAGGTGAAATGTCCTTCCCTGCTTTGCTTTGCTTTGCTTTTTTTTTTCTTCAGAATTTTAATCTGATAACATTGTTTGTGTCCTAAGCCTCCCCCCAGCCCACGTGTCACTTTTTTTTTTTTTTTTTTGCATGGAAGGGAGTGCAGGCACAGTGTCTCACTGTGTCATCGTCCTTGTGATGTGTAGAGTGCCGGGGTGTCAGCTC
>NW_003857476.1:0-1293 GCF_000181295.1 Otolemur garnettii | reverse complement strand
GTACAGTTTATATTTGATTGGAATGCAGGGAAGAACGTATACTCTGAAAATGGAATTAAAAAAAATGTTTCCTAGGAAGAGTGAAATCTTGTGTTCCTCTGAGCCCAGCAAGCCCTAGATGGACGTGGGGCCCCGGGTGCCGGCTCAGGGTCTGACTGAGCGCTTCAGCCTCTGAGCCCAGCAAGCCCTAGATGGGCGTGGAGCCCCGGGTGCCGACACGTTCTCGTCTTAGGGTTTGCTCAGTTGTTCACCTTGTGATTTGTAAACTCACATAAATCATGAACCTAATTTTTTTATTTTAAGTTGGTAGGTGTTACAAATATGAAACCATCTGATTTGCATTTTGCTTTCTACCCTTTTCCACTTTATTTTCTTTCACAGGTGTATGGAAGAGAAAAATTAAATATTGTATGCAAAATAGCAAAGAAAAATAATTAAAACCCTAGATCTAAAAAACAGTCCTAAACCCTGCCAGCTAAAAAGCTGTTTGTAAAGCGTTTCCCCTTTCTTCCTCCTCTCCTTCTTCCTAGTTTTCTTCTCTCCCTACTTCTTTCTTTTCCTTTTTCTTCCCTTCACCTTTTTAGAAAAACAGCTGTTCAAGACTGAATCAGCTGTTATGCTGAGACCAATTCAGCATAATAAACCATCCCCAAACCGAATGCTTTGAAGCACCAGCCATTTGGCTTATGATTCTCTGGGTCCACTGGGCAGTTCTGATTTAGACTGGCTTCTGCCTCTGAGGTCAGCCGGGGGTCTTGATGGCATCATCCATGTATCGTGGGGTTGGCCAGCTGTTGACCAGGACGCCTTGGTTCTCCTCCGTGTGATGGCTTGTTCCCAGCTAGCTGGCTGGGTTGGGCTCCTTCATGTGGTGGCCTCACAGTCCCAGGCTCAGCAAGTGCATATGTTTTTGTTTTTGTTTTTTTTGAGACAGAGTCTCATGTCACCCTCGGTAGGGTGCCGTGACAGCACAGCTCACAGCAACCTCCAACTCTTGGGCTTAAGTGATTCTCTTACCTCAACCTCCCACGTAGCTGGGACTATAGGTGCCCACCACAACGCCCAGCTATTTTTCTTGTTAAAATTGTCATTATTGTTTAGCAGGCCCAGGCCGGCTCAACCCCGCCACCCTCCGTGTATGTGGCCGGTGCCGTAACCACCCTGCTAAGGGTACCAAGCCTGTATATGGGTTTTTAAGCATGTGCCAGCCTCACATTTGCTAAATTAGCCAGAACAAGTCACAGGGCATCCCAGATTCAAGGAACAGAGAAATAGACATATCTATGGGAGGGA
>NW_003857475.1:0-1293 GCF_000181295.1 Otolemur garnettii | reverse complement strand
ACAATTATAATTGGCAAAGGATACTAAGGTATTTCACAAAAATCAAGAGCACAGAGGGCTAGAACAGTTTTAATTGGGCATCTCTCTATCCTGACAAATCAGATGTTTTCTACAAAATTATCAACCATCTTAAGATCATAATACTAGAAAATATAATGCATCAGATACTGAATACTGCTGATAAGGATACTAACCAGCTTAATTTTTCTGAGAACCAGTAGGGAAAGCTGAAGAGCTCATCATTTCCCACTTTAAATCATCTCCCAGAGGAATCATAGAAACCTGGCCCCAGCGCTTAAAAAATTTCTGCCCGTCATCCCCAATGAGGGAAAACTTCTGTGTTGAGCTGTGTGCTTCTTGTGCATGAACTTTCTGCATGTGTACTGCACACATGTCATCCACAATAGGAGAAAACATTTGTGCTGGGCTGCATGCTTGTTGTGTGTAGACTTTCTGCATGTATATCGCAGTTAGTAAAGACTGTAGACTAAGGCCAGGGGCGGTGCTTTGTGCCTATAATCCTAGCACTCTGGGAGGCTGAGGCAGGAGGACTGCTTGAGTTCAGGAGTTCAAGACCAGTCTGAGCAAGAGCAAGACCCCCATCTCTACTAATAATAGAAAAACTAGCTGGGTGATGCAGTGGGTGCCTGTAGTCTCATCTACTCAGGAGGCTGAGGCAGGAGGACTGCTTGAGCCCAGGAGTTTGAAGTTGCTGTGAGATATGAAGCTAGCCTGGTTGACAGAGTGAAATTTTGTCTCACAAAAAAAAAAAAAAAAAAAAAAAAAGTAGACTCAGAATAACAAATGTCACACACAAGAGCCCCACAGGAACCAGGGAAATGACACTGTCCACTTCCAATTCATTTGCTCATGATTTAAAATATTCATCTTACTGTACTGATGGATATGTGATAAAGAAAAGTGAAAATAAATGTCAACTGTAGAATCCAGGTGGTAGGTATACAGTGTTCATATTAAGGTTCTTTCAACTTTTCTATGTGTATGTCTGGGATGTTACCATAAAAAATTCTGAGAAACTAGATAATGGCTATGTAGAGAGGAAAAAACAGGAGAAACAACTGAAAATCTATTACAATATAAGATAATTCTGCCAGGTAACTTAGAACAAACTTAATACACAGAAATCAACACCCTCCACAGATATAAATTAGTTAGCAGATGTATTGTTAGATAGAAAATTGGGCTCGGCGCCTATAGCTCAACCGGCTAAGGCGCCAGCCACGTACACCTAAGGTGGCGGGTTCGAATCCCCAGCCCGGACCCGCCAAACAA
>NW_003857474.1:0-1293 GCF_000181295.1 Otolemur garnettii | reverse complement strand
ACTTGCTTGAGCTCAGGAGTTGGAGGTTGCTGTGAGCTGTGATGCCACGGTACTCTACCCAGGGGGAGAGCTTGAGGCTCGGTCTCAAAAAAAAAAAAAAAAAAAGATACAACACTAAAAAATCTCTAATGAGTGGTATACTGTTTGTGTTTATGAATTTGTTTATGTACATATTTTTTAAAAAATATGATTTATATTATTTTAAATTGCTACTAAATTAGAGGCATTGTTTTCTTAGACAAGTTAATAAACCTACGTAAAGGGTATATATATTTTTTAACCTGTATGTAATAGGGATAATAATAATGTCTGTCACTCTGGGATAATGAAAATGTCAGTCTCACTAGTGTAAAATAAAGTCTATGTATATCATGTGGTGCCTTGAGATGTTCAGTCTTATTATTCGGTATGTATATAGTACCATTTTTGTTAAGCTTCATAATAGATGTTGTGGCGTAATGGAAGTTAGCAGGCTCTGGAGACAGACTTAGGTTCAAGTGTGCCACCTACTACATCTGTGATTAGCCATATATTTTTTACTCTCATTTAGCTGTCGCTTCCTCATCCATGGAAACAATTTGTACCTGTCAGCATCATTGATCACTGTGAAGATTTGAAATAAAATGTGTTATGTTTCCCTTATTTTTAAGGCTTTTTTTTTTTTTTTAGTAGTCTGTGTGCTAATTGTGTAATCAAAATAAGTCAGGAAAATAATCCCAGGGTAACCAGAGAGGGTTAGGAAAAGGTCAGGGATAGACTCTAAGTGCCGTGGATCATGGTTCAGGGAAAAGGATCAGATCAAAAAGTTGCTCTACCTTTTTTCCCCTCTCCCTCTTCTTGTTATTCATGTTGACCTGGGAAATACTGTGGATCTTCCCTTTTCTGGGGACTGCAGACATATACACAGTCCAATGGAGAACCTAATAGGAGCACCTGTCATAGCTGATTCAGTTCATTTTAGGCAACTTCTTTGATTTCTTTTTAACTTGTTCACATTAATTTGATGTAAATAACTTGGATATATTTGTAATGATTATAAATACAACTTATAAATCATGAAGAATATGAAGTTGTGAAGATGTCTTGGATTTCATCTAAATTTGCTTAAGGAATACCCCTTCATTGAAATTTTAGGAATGTATAGTATTAAAAATGATGAACTAGGCTCGGCGCCTATAGCTCAACCGGCTAAGGCAGCCACGTACACCTAAGGTGGCAGGTTCGAATCCCCAGCCCGGACCCGCCAAACAACAATGATGGCTGCAACCAAAAAATAGCCGGGCGTTGTGGTGG
>NW_003857473.1:0-1293 GCF_000181295.1 Otolemur garnettii | reverse complement strand
AAAAAAAAAAAAAAAAAGACCTTATGATCCTCTCAATAGATGCAGAAAAAAAAATTCAATAAAATTCAGCATCCTTTTCTAATTAGAAATATTTCTTAAGAATATATGCAGAGATGGCATATTTCTTAATCTAATCGAAGCCATCTACGACATACCCACAGCTAATATTATACAGAAAGGAGTAAAATGGAAAGCTTTTCCACTTAGAACCAGAACCACACAAGGTTGTACTCCATGGCCACTACTATTCAACATAGTGCTGGAAGTTTGAGCCAATACATCAGGCAAGACAAGAAATAAAGGGCATCCAAATAGGTGCAGAGAAGGTCAAACTCTCGCTTTTTGCTGACATTATGATCTTAGAGAACCCCAAATACTCAACCACAGACTCCTGGAAATGATCAAAAAATACAACAATGTATCAGGATATAAAATCAATGTCCCCAAATCAGTAGACTTTGTACATGCTAATAACAGGGAAGATGAGAAGCTAATCAAGGACACAATTCTGCTCACAGTAGCTTCAAAATAAAATAAAATACCTAGGAATATACATAAGAAAAGAAGTGAAGGACCTCTACAAAGAAAATTACTAGACCCTAAGAAGAGAAATAGCATATTAACAAATGGAAGAATATACGATCCTCATGCCTGGGAAGAATCAAAATTGTGAAAATCTCTGTACTACTCAAGACAGTATACAGGTTCAGTGCAATCCCCATTGAAATATCATCATCATACTTTCAAGATTTGGAAAAAAAAATTCTTTGTTTTGTATAGAACCAGAAGAAACCCCACATAGCCAAGGCAATCCTTAGTAATAAAAACAAAGCGGGGGGTATCACCCTGCAAGACTTTCAGCTATATAAAAGACCATAGTGATCAAACCAGCATGGTATTGGCACAAAAATAGAGACATTGACATTTGGAACTGAATAGAAAACCACATGATAAAACTAATCTCTACAGCTACCTGATCTTTGATAAACCAAACAAGAACATACCCTGGAGACAAGAATCCCTATTCAATAAATGGTGTCGGAAGAACTGAATAACCACGTGTAAAAGACTGAAACTTGACCTACGCCTATCACCACTTACAAAAATTGATTCAAGTTGGATAAAAGATTTAAATCTAAGGCATAAAATAATAAAAATACTCAAAAAAAGTGTGGGAAAAATACTTGATGATATCAGCCTGGAGAAAAATCTTATGAAGAAAACTTCCATGGGCGGAGCCAAGATGGCGAACTGCAGCCAGCTTTTTACAGAAGCTCCCGTCCAGAAGGAGGC
>NW_003857472.1:0-1293 GCF_000181295.1 Otolemur garnettii | reverse complement strand
GATCTTAAAAACAATAAAAATCCTTTCCATTTGTTTTACATTCTAAAATGGCATGTACTAGTTGTTTGTGACACACAAAAACTTAAAAAAGAAAAAAATTATGCCTAATCCCATCATCCAAATGACCAAATTCTTTTTTAAAGTGGGGGGAATACATGCACTGGTTTAGAAAATTTCAACAGTAGAAAAAAGTACGAAACACAGGTAAAAGCTTCATGATCATCTCCTATCCCAGTCATATTCTGCAAATTAGTTGTTTTTAATTATATTATATTTATGTGTGTCCTTTCAGAAAAAAAATCATCTATGTTTTAAGAGCTATTTTGGTGTGTATTAATTTAATGTGTAGAAAAACAACTCAGACTGTCCAGACTTCTACAACAGGTTTTTTTTTTGACTATTGTATCTTGAAGGTCTTTACATAGCAGCACATATTTTTCCAGGGAATATATGGTCTTCTATTGTACAGAAGTAATGGAATTAATTTAACCAGTTCTCTGCTAATGGACATTTACATTATTCCCAGTTTTACTATTATCAGCAATACTCTATACATACAGCTTGGTCTACTTTTTATCTTTAAGGAAAACTACCAGTATTAAGAGCAGAGGGCCAAAGAGAATATGCATTTGAAATTTGGACAGGTACTACCAAATTGCCCTGTAAAATACTCGTATGATTTATACTCTAGCAAACAGTTGGAGACCATAATTGCCATAAGACTTTTAAGCAAAAGAAACATAAAATTAAAAGCTATGATGTAAACATAACCTATACGTGTCTGGTCCATTCCACGTATTCTGTCTTTGGGTCATTATGACTTACATAAATAATTACTATTAACTACAACAAATATAGTATCTGGAACTCCATGTTACCAAACAACACTGACTTACTGAGAAAACAATTCATACTCATTGCTATAGAACCTTCCATAAGAATGATCCTGGGAGTTGGAAGACAGCCCAGTATCTATAATTGGAAACATACAAGACTGTGTTGCGTGTGTCAGTTCTGAATAGTAAGTTTCATTTTTAAATCTATTTGAATCAGCTTATAAAAATCTCAAAACCAAAACATTTGTTCATTGCCTTCATGCAAGCATCAGAAATATATATTAAATGTATTTTCTATTTTCCTCAAAAGTAATGAGAAATGATTCATAGAAGTATTCAAGTTAAATGATGTGAAAAGATTTCATCATTTTACTTTGGCTCATTTAAATTGGATCAAAGGCCTAAAGGATATACAAAAGTTTTAGGAGAATTTTAAATTATTTGGTTAATTGTCCCA
>NW_003857471.1:0-1294 GCF_000181295.1 Otolemur garnettii | reverse complement strand
TTTTTTTTTTTTTTAATTGTTTGGGATTCATTGAGGCTACCAAGAATTAGGTTACACTGATTGCATTTGTTAGGTAAAGTCCCTCTTGTAATTATGTCCCGCCCCTGGTAATACTTCTCATGTATTATAGCAGCACAATTTTTAACATACTGAGGCTTTCGAATGGGCAGCGTGTCTAGGAATTCTGCCCAGCAGGTGCTGTGATGTGGAAAGAGCACCGATCTGCATATCAGCAGATCTAGGTTTGTGGTCAGTCAGACTCTGACACTAGTCACGTATCCTCGAGCGATTTGTCGGAGTTCCCAGTCCAAACCTCCACCCTAACCTCCTGCAACAATTAAGAGAGAGAGAGGCAGCTTCTGTTTCCCACCTACGCCAAATCAGCCCCTCATTCCCGGAATGAGGTCTGAGAATCTGTGATTTTTTTCCTCATGGAGCTTCCCATGTGCTAACAATGTGGCCTGTCCAAGGGGAGGTGTTGGGGACAGTTTCTTTTTCTTTTTTTTTTTTTTTTTGAGACAGAGCCTCAAGCTGTCCCCCTGGGTAGAGTGTCATGGCATCATGCTCACAGCAACCTCCAACTCCTGGGCTCAAGGTGATCCTATTCATCTTCCTGAAAATCATTTTATATTTTAAAAAATGTAAATGCAATTAGTTAAAAATTTTAATTTGTGTTTATGATAGCTAACATGTTACTATCTGGGTATAACTTTATGATAGGTTACTTTTTTTTTTTTTTTTTAATTGTTTGGGATTCATTGAGGCTACCAAGAATTAGGTTACACTGATTGCATTTGTTAGGTAAAGTCCCTCTTGTAATTGTGTCCCGCCCCTGGTTATACTTCTCATGTATTATAGCAGCACAATTTTAACATACTTTAACAGGCTTTCGAATGGGCAGCGTGTCTAGGAATTCTGCCCAGCAGGTGCTGTGATGTGGAAAGAGCACCGATCTGCACATCAGCAGATCTAGGTTTTTGGTCGATCGGACTCTGACACTAGTCACGTATCCTCGAGCGATTTATCGGAGTTCCCAGTCCAGACCTCCACCCTAACCTCCTGCAACAATTAAGAGAGAGAGAGGCAGCTTCTGTTTCCCACCTATGCCAAATCAGCCCCTCATTCCCGGAATGAGGTCCGGGAATCTGTGATTTTTTTCCTCATGGAGCTTCCCATGTGCTAACGATGTGGCCTGTCCATGGGGAGGTGTTGGGGACAGTTTCTAGGTGATCTGTCCAGTGGCTTCCACTGCTAATATTTTATGACTTAAAATATATACAAATTTAGAGATTTT
>NW_003857470.1:0-1294 GCF_000181295.1 Otolemur garnettii | reverse complement strand
TGTTACTCCCCCCACCTAAACCCTTTCATTGGTCCTCACTGCCCATGTGACCTTCATAGACAAGGCCCTGATAACGTGGTCCCTGCTGACTTGCAGCTGTCAGCACCACCCCTTAACCTCGACTCCAATGACAACAGCATGCCTGGTGGTCCCAATCATGATGCTGTCCTGTCCTGTACTTCTGTACCTTTACTCATTCTATCCCCACTCCACAACTTTCCCCAGTTTGTCCATGGTGAGCAAGGGCAAGTCTGGGATGATTCTGCTCAGAATATTTTCACACTGATGAACACGAGGCCTTCATTGGCTTATCAAAATAGTGCTGTGTGGTGAGATACGCTGGCACATTTCCTGTAGATGAGATGGCCCTGGGGGTTTGAACAACACTTGGAATACAGCTGCCTTGGCTAAAACCGAGCCAGTACAGATGTCACAGCAAACGGGAAATAATTTCATACCATCCCCTGGTGCTGAATTCAAAATATCAATGGAGGAAAAGTACTGGGGAAAGAGGGCTTTAAAACAGATGAGGTAACTTCTTTAAATACCAATTCTGTATGTAACTAAAACTTTTGCTGCAGAGCCCCGTGAGCAACAGTTATCAGAGTTTAAAGTGCTCAGTGAAAACCTGACTGCTCAGCCAAACGGAAACACGGCAGGGGCTGCTCCCAGAGGCTGGACAGCGCGTCAGACCCGTCACTAGTCCCCAGACTTATAACTCCAAAAGTTGGTTAGGAAAATGGCCTTCTACAATGCAACATTTTTCTTTTCTTTCTTCCTTCAATAGTAATTTTCCTTATAAGTAGTGCTGTTGACCATTTTCAATGTTCTTAACTGACAGGCTAGATGAGAAGATATATCAAAAGCTCACGTCACCACATCACAGTGTCATTTCCCTGAGAAATGTAACCCAGGGAAGGGGGATATTGTTCCCACACTCACACTTACCAGGTGCCTTCTTAGGTTCTATTAACGTCATGGTAAAGTGTTCCCATTTTTTCAATTCCTTGAACTTCTGAGCAACAGCATAGTGACACCAGCCAACAACACTTTCTCCATTTATAGATTCAATATGATCCCCCACACAAATGGTTTGGACTAAGTGAATAATGCCACCATCTCTAATTCTCTGAAAAGAAAATTAATGACAACATAATACAAAAACATTATGTAACATTATTGTTCATGCTTTTGAGACATTACAGACAACGTACTGACCTGTTAACAATTCAGTTTAATGTTTAATCAGAGATCAAAGACAAAGCAACAAAGCACGGCCACCACCTTCCTCCAA
>NW_003857469.1:0-1294 GCF_000181295.1 Otolemur garnettii | reverse complement strand
TCTCAAAAAAAAAAAAAAAAGGAAAAAAGTAATCTTCTCTCCTAGTCTTCTGTAGCTTAATAAATGGTGCCATCATCCTTTCTGTCACTTCAACCCAATACCGGGAGTCACTCCTGACTCCTCTTTCTCACATTCCACATTCAGTGTAAGAATATCATCTCAGAGTGCCCTTCCCTGGCTCCCCTGCCTACAAATAGCACCGTCATCTCTATGTGCTTAACTGACGCTGCTTTATTGCCCTTTATAGCTCGATCGCTACCCAACATCATATTATTCATTTACTTTTTGTTCTTTGCTCATTTTCTTCTCCATGAACATGTATACTTTATAAAGGCAGGGACTTTGTTTACTTATTTGGTACCATATCGCATACAGCATGCAGTAGCCACTCTATAAATATCACCCAAATTGAGTATTGAATGAAAATAAGAAGAGATGGAATAAACTGAGAAAATTAGAGCTTCTAGGACCAAGCTTGAGACAGCCCAACATTTAGAAGTTCAATAGAGAAGAGGTGGCCAGCGTAAGGAAGAAAGAAGCAGTGGCCAGTGAGGTAGGAAAGGGTGAATGTTATCAAGACACAACATTTTGAGGGGAAGGAGGTGCTCCAGTTTATTTATTTTGTGGGAATGAAATTAACTTTGTTCTACAGACTTCGCCGAGCGTGATGAGTATGGTATGTAAATGTGGACTTGCCATTCCTTTTCAGAGGGATCAATTTAACAAAAATCATACTGCATTTGAAAAAAATGACTTCTTAAAACAGATGAAGAATCTGGAACAAGCATTTGATGGAGCACAACATTTGCTTGTGACTGATACATAGGCATCTTAAGACTGCTGAAATCCGAGAGTAATGTCAACAAGATGGCCAACCAGAGGCCCCTAGCACTCACTCCCCTTCACAAAGACCCCTAGAACAACGAATAAACAACTACATCTTAACTAAAATAACTGAGGACTATCACCAGAATGCAACAGAGGAGCAACAGAAACCCAGGTGAGCACTGACCTCAGGATGGCCACGCAGGAAATGGAAGGGAACCCTGGGTCTCCACCACTCTGTCCTCCGCTGGGATCAACTGAAAACCAGGCAGAACTTTTCCCTATGGCAGGGAGGTAAGCAAGATGATTCTAGCAATTCCCATCAACACTCTGGACACCTGTAGACCTCGCACTGGGGTTTCCCGCAGTTCTCACAGGCACTGAGCCCAGCTAAGGGAGCTGGCTGAAGTCCACAGAGTGGTGCTCCTCCAGAGGACACCAGACACCATGCCCCACTCCCTCTGGCCCA
>NW_003857468.1:0-1294 GCF_000181295.1 Otolemur garnettii | reverse complement strand
TCTTTAGTTCCAGCCATTCAAGAGGCTGACGCAAGAGGATTGCTTTGGCCCAGGAGTTTGAGGTTGCTGCGAGCTAGGCTGAGGCCATGGCACTCAAGACTCATAGGGCCCTGTGAGGATGTGGGAATGTGTATGAGGGTGAACACACTGTGTCGGCCAGTGTTTGATGAAAGAACAGAACCTCTCTGCCTGAAAGGGAAGAAATGTAGGGAATCAGGCACTCCTGTAATTGTAACTGGGGCGCTGGAACCAGGAGCAAGAGCTGAACACTGGCATGGATGAAAGGCCTTTATTACCAAGATTCAGAATCCCAGGAAGACAGGGACATCATCCTGTAAGCCTGCTTACTTGAGAGAACATCAGAGAGTTCTTCTATGCCCCCCAGTTACTATTTTTAGCCACACATCGTCCAGCCCTCTAATCTCTCCCTGCAGGACTCTTGGCCACATTTCTAATCTGTGCATGTCCATCTGTTGGGTTTTTTGTTTGCCCTGTCAACTTTCTGCCATCCACATGAGTCATCTGTTTCTGCCCTCTGCTAGGTTAGCTGCCCAACGAACCATTGGGCTTTAATGGCTAGGAAAATTTCTGACAGTTCACCATGTCCACCTTTCTCATAAGACCATGCCTCCTCCTGCTGTGTTCACTGCTGAATTTCAGAAGGGAAAAAGAAGGAGGGGACACAGAAATGGAGAAAAGGAAATGAGAAGAAAGAAAAGGGCAGAGGGAATTGTCTGGCTAACAAGGAAGGAGTTGAATGAAGTAAAACCAGTGGAGGAGTATCTGTGTGCCACGTCCTGCCAGGTGTCCTGCTCCAGCTGTCCCTTACACACATGGCTGCCACAGTAGTAGCAGGGTAAACCGTAAATCATGTCATATGGGCTGACTTTCTAAATTGCATTTGTATGCTATTGAAATGAATTTAGATGTGGCCTTGCTAAACAACAGGGAACTATTACAGGTTCTTAGTAGAGAGAAAACCTTGAACACCACACCTTATGTCTTCTATCAACTGGAATCATGGCAGGAAAGAGATGGCACATTCTAAAGGGGGGTTCCCGGGACGATGTACAGGGCTGTGGGCAGAGTACAGGGAAGCCAGCAAGATGGCGTAGGACCTCAGGGCTAGCAACAGTGGAAGAAAGGGTGACAAAGTGAGGCTCTGTCTTAAAAAAAAAGTCAGAGCCAAACGTGTAAGACTCTTAAACATGGAAGAAGAGGGAACTGTATCCCTTATCAAATGGGAAGTTCAGACAGACCATAGATCTAAATGTAACTTCAGGTAGGAAATGCC
>NW_003857467.1:0-1295 GCF_000181295.1 Otolemur garnettii | reverse complement strand
TCATCATATTGAGAATGGGGCTACCCATAGTGCTTACTCCTTAGGGTTGTTTTTTATTACAACAAAGTGCCTAGAACAGAACCTGCTAAAGCCTCTATACTGGATCAGAACAAAGCCCTTCAGTCTTGGTCAACTTGAAAACAATTATAGACATAGTCTAAGATAAATTAAATATTACATCCATCACTCATGAACTTCTTTCTGGGCATACAATAAAATGGTATATTTCAGAACTGCGGATTTAATTATAAGTGAGTAGTAATTTTACCTGTGCTAGGATAGAGTTTGACAAGAAGCCTGAAGAATAATAGGGGGGAAGTTGGACCCATCACATAGTGGGAAGTGAAGGAAAAGAAGTATTAAATCAGAAGACAGAGAGATTATAGTTAATGATATATATCCACCAGTAGTAAGGATATTAATGTTTTAATTAAGTGAGGCTAGTATTCTTCAGTCTAGTATTTTTCTTCAGAATGATTTCTGTTAGTGAGAAAGTACTAGGAGCCCAACCTCCTGAGAGTCCCTGGAGATACTCAGAAGGCATCTTGGTGGATCCATAATTTAAAACCCAAGCCAGATACTAGTAAAGAAAACTTACAAAAATTACAAAAGAAAAAAAGCATTGAATTTTTATAAGTTTCCAGATATGATGGTTAAGGACAGGCTTAAAGAGCAGAGAAGAATGGGACAAATATAGATAAAAACCTAAACTGAGTGGTTATTCTTTGCTGGGAAAAATTACAGAATTAATAAACCTCACATGTAGACAAGATGAGTCCATTTACATAGATTTGGAGTGGGGGAGGTGCAGGAGGAGTTTGAGCTCTCTCTAGACACCAGCTGTGATGAATATTCTACACATCTTATTCACATAATTCAGCTGTTCTGTCAGTGAAGCTATGGACCAATAAAGGCACAACTGTTGAAGAACTTAAGGGTATAAAGTCATCTAAAACCAGTTCTATTTATTCCCAGCACATTACTTTCTGCAAGATTTAGTACCTTTTCCTCCTTTAATCATCAATGGTAGAGTTCACTTCTATTAGACAATTTAACTATTTATTTGTGAGTTGGGATACATATAATTTAAGTCATCAAAGATTTAATGCTTTAAAATAGTATTACTAGACTTTCCACTGGAAACACTATGCTAACACTTTTCTCAAAGATAAATAATTCCACATAGTTTCTTAAGAATAGGACATTTTTAAAAGATAAAATATCATAACAAAATCCCTCTATCATATTTCATAATTACAGTTGTAAATCTTTCTAAATGACAGTAGGCAAGCTAA
>NW_003857466.1:0-1295 GCF_000181295.1 Otolemur garnettii | reverse complement strand
AAAAAAAAAAAAAAAGATTCTCAACCTTTATCTTTTCAGATAGCATTTTCCTGATTTCTGTCAGAATGGCAAAGATCCAAATGGAGACTGACTACATAATTGAAAGAAAATATATACCAGTTGGGCTCCCTATGGTGATAAATTGGCCAGGCTTTAGAAACCGGCTCAAACCAGGCTCTAAGGTTCCTAAGTTCCTTGAAGTAAGGAACTTAACATCTGTGAGTCTCAGTTTTCTCATGTGTACAGTTACTTACTTGAAGTTTTCTGTATCTTCATAAAGTATGTCAAGTGACCACTGATGTACCTAGAACCTAGCAAGCACCCTAGATGTAGCATTTGTCAGTAGTCAGCAAGAGATCCTACCTTGGCTTACAAACTTCTTCCTCATCTCATGAGGCAAATCCTATTATTACTTCACCCTTTCACCAGTTTTAAAATGAAGGGTTTATATTAAACTTAAAGTACAAAATATATCAATAAAGTACCAAAACAGTAACCAAATTCTTATCTATCCTCATATGATTTTCCCATCATTTTCATTAACAAAAAAATTATGCTGTGGTGACAGGTTTCGCCTGACATAGCAGCTCTGACGATTCCTAAAATACAGTGCTCAAAAAAAAATCTGAAGTTGTGAACAGGTTCACCTAAAAAGGAATTTGAAGTTGTGTGTAGGCTCACCTATAAAAAAGGTACTCAAACCACTCACCAGTATATGCCACGGGCACCATAAGAGAGGAAAGACTAGAAATGGATGCAAAAAAGACAAGGCAGCAGAAACGCAGTGGAGGGGTAGGGGGGAGTATATGCACATGCATGGGTGTGTATGTGCATTTTTCTTCCCTGAAATGTTAATGTTTAGATGCAGTTTTAAGAAATTAACACTGAATGAATGTGTACATGTGTCAGGCACTGTTCTAAGTATTTATAATCACTAACATCCTTTATCTTCACAACAGCCCTACAAACGAAGCTATTAAAACCTTTATTTTATGGCTAGTGAGTGATAGAGTCAGAATTTAAACTTAGGGATTCTGGCTTCAGATTCAATTCTTTTTAAGGATATGGGCACACTTGTCTCTTAGAAGAAACTAATGTAACTTCTCAAGTTGGCAAACATTTACAGAACGCAGGTTTTACTTGAAAAGATATTACCTAAAAACATTGAATTTATAGTGAGATCTCTGCGTTCAGCATCTTTCTGCCAGTCAGTTGTGAATTCTACCTCAGCATGTCTTCCATCAGTGAGGACATCAATCCGTAGTGTTGTAATTTCAAAATTTTCTTCATGAAGC
>NW_003857465.1:0-1295 GCF_000181295.1 Otolemur garnettii | reverse complement strand
TCATCATATTGAGAATGGGGCTACCCATAGTGCTTACTCCTTAGGGTTGTTTTTTATTACAACAAAGTGCCTAGAACAGAACCTGCTAAAGCCTCCACACTGGATCAGACCAAAGCCCTTCAGTCTTGGTCAACTTGAAAACAATTATAGACATAGTCCAAGATAAATCAAATATTATATCCATCACTCATGAACGTCTTTCTGGGCATGCAATAAAATGGTATATTTCAGAATTGCCTATCTAATTATAAGTGATAGTAATTTTACCTGTGCTGTGATAGAGTTTGACAAGAAGTCTGCAGAGTAACAGGGGGCAAGTTGGACCCATCACATAGTGGAAAATGAAAGAAAAGAAGTCTTAAATCAGAAGACAGAGAAATTATAGTGAATAACCTATCTACCAGTGGTGAGGATATAATTGTTTTAATTAAGTGAGGCTAGTATTCTTTTAAGATTTTTCTTCAGAATGATGTCTTTTAATGAGAAAGTACAAGGAGCCCAACTTCCTGAGGGTCCCTGGAGATACTCTGAAGGCATCTAGGTGGATCCATAATTTAAAAACCCAGGCCAGATACTAGTAAAGAAAACTTATAAAAATTACAAAAGAAAAAAAAAAAGCATTGATTTTTTTATAAGTTTCCAGATATGATGGTTAAGGACAAACTTAAAGAGCAGAGAAGAATGGTACAAATATAGATACAAACCTAAACTGGGTGGCTATTCTCTGCTGGGAAAAATTACAGAATTAATAAACCTGACATGCAGACAAGATGAGTCCATTTACATAGATTTGTCAGTGGGGGAAGGGCAGAGGAGTTTTAGCTCTCTCTAGACACCAGCTGTGATGAATATTCTACACATCTTATTCACATAATTCAGCTGTTCTGTCAGTGAAGCTATAGACCAACAAGGCATAACTATTGAAAAACATAAGGGTATAAAGTCATCTAAAACCGATTCTGTTTTTCCTACATACATTACTTTCTGCAAGATTCAGTACCTTTTTCCCTCTTTAATAAGCAATGGTAAGAGTTCACTTCTATTAGACATTTTAACTATTTATTTGTGAGTTAGGATACATATAATTTAAGTCATCAAAGATTTAATGCTTTAAAATAGTATTACTAGACTTTCCACTGAAAACACTATGCTAACACTTTTCTCAAAGATAAATAATTCCACATAGTTTCCTAAGAATATGACATTTTTAAAAGATAAAATATCATAACAAAATCCCTCTATCATATTTCATAATTACAGTTGTAAATCTTTCTAAATGACAGTAGGCAAGCTAA
>NW_003857464.1:0-1295 GCF_000181295.1 Otolemur garnettii | reverse complement strand
TCATCATATTGAGAATGGGGCTACCCATAGTGCTTACTCCTTAGGGTTGTTTTTTATTACAACAAAGTGCCTAGAACAGAACCTGCTAAAGCCTCCACACTGGATCAGACCAAAGCCCTTCAGTCTTGGTCAACTTGAAAACAATTATAGACATAGTCCAAGATAAATCAAATATTATATCCATCACTCATGAACGTCTTTCTGGGCATGCAATAAAATGGTATATTTCAGAATTGCCTATCTAATTATAAGTGATAGTAATTTTACCTGTGCTGTGATAGAGTTTGACAAGAAGTCTGCAGAGTAACAGGGGGCAAGTTGGACCCATCACATAGTGGAAAATGAAAGAAAAGAAGTCTTAAATCAGAAGACAGAGAAATTATAGTGAATAACCTATCTACCAGTGGTGAGGATATAATTGTTTTAATTAAGTGAGGCTAGTATTCTTTTAAGATTTTTCTTCAGAATGATGTCTTTTAATGAGAAAGTACAAGGAGCCCAACTTCCTGAGGGTCCCTGGAGATACTCTGAAGGCATCTAGGTGGATCCATAATTTAAAAACCCAGGCCAGATACTAGTAAAGAAAACTTATAAAAATTACAAAAGAAAAAAAAAAAGCATTGATTTTTTTATAAGTTTCCAGATATGATGGTTAAGGACAAACTTAAAGAGCAGAGAAGAATGGTACAAATATAGATACAAACCTAAACTGGGTGGCTATTCTCTGCTGGGAAAAATTACAGAATTAATAAACCTGACATGCAGACAAGATGAGTCCATTTACATAGATTTGTCAGTGGGGGAAGGGCAGAGGAGTTTTAGCTCTCTCTAGACACCAGCTGTGATGAATATTCTACACATCTTATTCACATAATTCAGCTGTTCTGTCAGTGAAGCTATAGACCAACAAGGCATAACTATTGAAAAACATAAGGGTATAAAGTCATCTAAAACCGATTCTGTTTTTCCTACATACATTACTTTCTGCAAGATTCAGTACCTTTTTCCCTCTTTAATAAGCAATGGTAAGAGTTCACTTCTATTAGACATTTTAACTATTTATTTGTGAGTTAGGATACATATAATTTAAGTCATCAAAGATTTAATGCTTTAAAATAGTATTACTAGACTTTCCACTGAAAACACTATGCTAACACTTTTCTCAAAGATAAATAATTCCACATAGTTTCCTAAGAATATGACATTTTTAAAAGATAAAATATCATAACAAAATCCCTCTATCATATTTCATAATTACAGTTGTAAATCTTTCTAAATGACAGTAGGCAAGCTAA
>NW_003857463.1:0-1295 GCF_000181295.1 Otolemur garnettii | reverse complement strand
TCATCATATTGAGAATGGGGCTACCCATAGTGCTTACTCCTTAGGGTTGTTTTTTATTACAACAAAGTGCCTAGAACAGAACCTGCTAAAGCCTCTATACTGGATCAGAACAAAGCCCTTCAGTCTTGGTCAACTTGAAAACAATTATAGACATAGTCTAAGATAAATTAAATATTACATCCATCACTCATGAACTTCTTTCTGGGCATACAATAAAATGGTATATTTCAGAACTGCGGATTTAATTATAAGTGAGTAGTAATTTTACCTGTGCTAGGATAGAGTTTGACAAGAAGCCTGAAGAATAATAGGGGGGAAGTTGGACCCATCACATAGTGGGAAGTGAAGGAAAAGAAGTATTAAATCAGAAGACAGAGAGATTATAGTTAATGATATATATCCACCAGTAGTAAGGATATTAATGTTTTAATTAAGTGAGGCTAGTATTCTTCAGTCTAGTATTTTTCTTCAGAATGATTTCTGTTAGTGAGAAAGTACTAGGAGCCCAACCTCCTGAGAGTCCCTGGAGATACTCAGAAGGCATCTTGGTGGATCCATAATTTAAAACCCAAGCCAGATACTAGTAAAGAAAACTTACAAAAATTACAAAAGAAAAAAAGCATTGAATTTTTATAAGTTTCCAGATATGATGGTTAAGGACAGGCTTAAAGAGCAGAGAAGAATGGGACAAATATAGATAAAAACCTAAACTGAGTGGTTATTCTTTGCTGGGAAAAATTACAGAATTAATAAACCTCACATGTAGACAAGATGAGTCCATTTACATAGATTTGGAGTGGGGGAGGTGCAGGAGGAGTTTGAGCTCTCTCTAGACACCAGCTGTGATGAATATTCTACACATCTTATTCACATAATTCAGCTGTTCTGTCAGTGAAGCTATGGACCAATAAAGGCACAACTGTTGAAGAACTTAAGGGTATAAAGTCATCTAAAACCAGTTCTATTTATTCCCAGCACATTACTTTCTGCAAGATTTAGTACCTTTTCCTCCTTTAATCATCAATGGTAGAGTTCACTTCTATTAGACAATTTAACTATTTATTTGTGAGTTGGGATACATATAATTTAAGTCATCAAAGATTTAATGCTTTAAAATAGTATTACTAGACTTTCCACTGGAAACACTATGCTAACACTTTTCTCAAAGATAAATAATTCCACATAGTTTCTTAAGAATAGGACATTTTTAAAAGATAAAATATCATAACAAAATCCCTCTATCATATTTCATAATTACAGTTGTAAATCTTTCTAAATGACAGTAGGCAAGCTAA
>NW_003857462.1:0-1295 GCF_000181295.1 Otolemur garnettii | reverse complement strand
CAACCCTATTATGAAATTAGTTGTTAACAATCATAGGAAAGCTATAATTCAAATGGAGTCCATGAATACTGGGAAAGTGGTGAGGGAGGGGAGGAGAGGGGGAGGATGAGAGAAGGGAGGGTGATTGCGGGGCTCATGTCTATGATTTTTCCTATAAGGGTACATGTGAATCTTTCTAAATGTCAAATATAAGTGTCTTAACACAAGAATTATGAGAATGATATGTTGGCTATGTTGGCCAATTGGATGAAAGTATTTCAACTTGTATATGGAAACAACACACTGTCTCCCATGATAGAATTAATGTGCACAAATATGATCTAATTTTAAAAAAAGAATTTTTTGAATTTCCGAGGGATCTGTTGTTCTTTCTTCTTTACCATTTTTGATTAATGAGATTAGATATTCTACTCTTTTTTTCTTGCTTAGGTTGGCTAAAGGTTTTTCTATCTTATTGACCTTTTCAAAAAAACAATTTTTTGATTTGTTGATCTGTTGTATAATCCTTTTTTTTCAATTTTATTTAATTCTGCTCTAATTTTGTTTATTTCTTTTCTTCTGCTAAGTTTCTTATTGGAGTGTTCTTCCTTTTCCAGTTGCTTGAGATGTCCCATTAAGTTGTTAACTTCCTCTCTGTCTGTTCTCTTGAGGAAGGCTTGCAGTGCTATAAATTTCCCTCTTAGGACTGCCTTTGCAGTATCCCTGAGGTTCTAGTAACTCGTATCTTCATTATCATTTTGTTCCAAAAATTTGTTAATTGCCTTCTTGATCTCATCTCTGAACCACCTATCATTCAGCATAAGGTTATTTAGCTTCCATGTTTTTGTATGAGTCTGCAGATTCCTGTTGTTACTGAGTTCAACTTTTATCCATGATGGTCTGAGAAGAAGCAAGGAATAATTTCTATTCTTTTGAATTTTCTGAGGTTAGACTTGTGACCAAAAATGTGGTCAATTATGGAATATGTTCCGTGGGCCGATGAGAAAAACGTGTATTCAGTCTTGTTAGGATGAAATATTCTGTAGATGTCCATTAAATTCAAATGCTGAATGGTTAAGTTTAAATCTAAAGTTTCTTTGCTAAGCTTCTTGTTAGAGGATCTATCCAACACTATCAAAGGAGTATTAAAATCTCCAACTATGATGGAGTTGGGAGAAATCAAGTTGCTTATGTCTGTTAGAGTATCTCTTATAAGTTGAGGTGCATTCTGGATGGGCGCATAAATATTGATGATTGAAATTTCATCGTTTTGAGTATTAACCTTAACAAATATAAAGTGTCCATCTTTATCCTCA
>NW_003857461.1:0-1296 GCF_000181295.1 Otolemur garnettii | reverse complement strand
CCAGACACCCCAGGCCCTGCCTGACTGCCCAAGAACTAAGGGCATCAGCCATACACCATAACCCATTCAGGATGACCCTGGCCAGTGCTCTGCATTGTCTTGAATGAACATTTTATTCTGCAGTGCTGGGATGTCATGCTACCCACAGAGGTCACCGAAGAATCTCAGCTCCTCCTTGGTCTGTGTCTGGCTAGCCCTGAATAGCAAGGGGAGGGGTCCCAGGGGGATAATGGAAAGTTTTGACTTTTTTCACTAATTTCACCTTTAAAAAATGAGGAAGAAGAAAGGGGATTTTTGTAGACCGTTCATTTTAAGAATGTGCTGTCCAACTGTGAGCAAGGAAAGCACAATTTTCAGACTCTTTTTCATCCGGTGAAATGTTGGGAGACATGAAATCTTCAGGGCTGTGATGTTCAGCATGACCATCTCTTAGGCAGTCGAGAGGCCCCCTGAGCTCTTCTCCTCTATGCTGAAATATCTACCAGCATTTATTTATGAGACACCTCTATACTCTAGCTGAGAATCAATTGCTTCACATGCCTTAGCCCATAACAGCATTATGAAGTAAGTACTTCTATTTTCTGCTCTTGTAGATGCATTGAAATAGGCTTTCAAAGGTTCTACAGCCTGCCTAAGGTTCGCACAACTTCTAGGCCCTTGATTGCTTTTTCTGATGTAAGACCTGGCAGAATTAAAGTGAGGAAGTATTTCAAGTAACAATGACTAGGGTGCTTTGGCTGACCGTGGGATGTATCTTGGATGGCATCAGAGAATAATGGGAAGGCAATTTGGAGTCATTACTTGTAGAAGATCTTGGACAGCAGAGTGAAAAAAAATTCTTAATCCTTCGGGCCAGGGTTGTTGGGTACTGCTGTACTAGGCACTGAGGTTTCTGAATGTATGTGTGCTATGGAGGGTGTTGAGGTGGGGGTGGGCACAGGCCAGTCAGTGGGTTTCTAAGCTTCCATTCTCACCCTTTGTGAAGTAGAGCAATTCCCCTTCTGTCTATATTATAATCTAGAATAACATGTATTTTCAAGAACGTGTTCTGTTGCTTAAATATAAAAATTTAACCACTGTTTGGCACAGTGAAAAGTCAGTGGAGCTATTTGAGAGGACAGTGACATGACACAGGATGGGCTGGGCAAAGTACAGGTATTTATAGTAAGATAAATGGGCATGGGGAGATAGAGCGAAGGTAGGGCAGTAGAAAGGATGCTTTTACACTGATAAAATAATAGCTTTCACACTTAAGCATTTTGTCATTAATTTTATAATAAAGACCCCAAACATTTG
>NW_003857460.1:0-1296 GCF_000181295.1 Otolemur garnettii | reverse complement strand
AGAAAGAAAGAAAGAAAGAAAGAAAGAAAGAAAGAAAGAGCCTTCTATTGAGAGAAGATGCCGTCTAGGACTTTGAGGTAGGTTGGAGAAATTAATACCTGGTTTCAAAGCTTCCAAGGTAAGAATGACTCTCCTGTAAAAGGCTAATGGACTGGTGATTTTAAGTTAAAGCCAATGCTCATTTGCCATTCTGAACATCTTAAAAATTATGTCAAATTGACTTTGCCCACACTCTCATTGAAACAATAAGGTTTCAATGATAACACATCTGTTACAGCACAGTTTACTAAATATTTGAAGCCCACTGTTGAGACCAGCTGAGAAGAAAAAGGATTATTTTTAAGTGATACCACCAGTCATCAACAATGCACCTGGCCAGTCCAGCAGTGATGGAGATGCATGAGGGACGATGGTGCTTTGTGCCTCCTGACATAACACCCATTCTGTAGCCCGTGGATCTGGGAGTAATTTCAAAATTTCAGGTCTTATTTAAGAAATACATTTTATAATGCTATGCATGTAGTTCCCATTGATAGTGAAGAATATGGACAAAATGAACTGAAAACATTTTGGAAAGGATTCTCCATGCTTAGCTGCCCTTAGAACATGTGTGATTCTATGGGGAGAGGTCAAAATATCAACATTCACAGGAATTTGGAAGAAGTTGATTCCAACCCTCATGAATGACTTTGAGGAGTTCAAGTTGCAGATGTGGTAGAAAGAGCAAGAGAAGTGGCCCCGAAGAACTGACTGAATTGCTGATCATAGACTTGAGCATATGAGGAGTTGCTTCCTAGGGATGAACAAAGAAAGCAGAGTCTCTTGAGATAAAATCTCTTCCTGGTGAAGATTCTGTGAACACTATTGAAATGACGACAAAAGTTTGAGAATATTGCATAAGCTTAAGTTGATAACACTTGAGAATTGACTCCAATTTTGAAAGACATTCTACTGTGGGTCAAATGCTCTCAAACAGTATTGTGTGCTATAGAGAAATATTACGAAAGGAAGTATCAATTGGTGTGGCAAATTTTATTGCTGTCTTATTTTAAGAAATTGCCACAACCATCCCAAGCTTCAGCACTACCACCCTGATCAGTCAGCAGCCTGACGGCAGCCTGTTCTCCTCAGTAAACATCAAGGCAAGACCCTGTATCAGCAAAAAAAATTACAACTTGCTGAGACTCAAATGATCATAAAAAATATTTTATTGCAAAAATGCTAAGATACATGCATTGGTTTTCTAGACATAATTCTACTGTACCTTTAATAGACTACAGTTTTGTGTAAACATAG
>NW_003857459.1:0-1296 GCF_000181295.1 Otolemur garnettii | reverse complement strand
CCAGACACCCCAGGCCCTGCCTGACTGCCCAAGAACTAAGGGCATCAGCCATACACCATAACCCATTCAGGATGACCCTGGCCAGTGCTCTGCATTGTCTTGAATGAACATTTTATTCTGCAGTGCTGGGATGTCATGCTACCCACAGAGGTCACCGAAGAATCTCAGCTCCTCCTTGGTCTGTGTCTGGCTAGCCCTGAATAGCAAGGGGAGGGGTCCCAGGGGGATAATGGAAAGTTTTGACTTTTTTCACTAATTTCACCTTTAAAAAATGAGGAAGAAGAAAGGGGATTTTTGTAGACCGTTCATTTTAAGAATGTGCTGTCCAACTGTGAGCAAGGAAAGCACAATTTTCAGACTCTTTTTCATCCGGTGAAATGTTGGGAGACATGAAATCTTCAGGGCTGTGATGTTCAGCATGACCATCTCTTAGGCAGTCGAGAGGCCCCCTGAGCTCTTCTCCTCTATGCTGAAATATCTACCAGCATTTATTTATGAGACACCTCTATACTCTAGCTGAGAATCAATTGCTTCACATGCCTTAGCCCATAACAGCATTATGAAGTAAGTACTTCTATTTTCTGCTCTTGTAGATGCATTGAAATAGGCTTTCAAAGGTTCTACAGCCTGCCTAAGGTTCGCACAACTTCTAGGCCCTTGATTGCTTTTTCTGATGTAAGACCTGGCAGAATTAAAGTGAGGAAGTATTTCAAGTAACAATGACTAGGGTGCTTTGGCTGACCGTGGGATGTATCTTGGATGGCATCAGAGAATAATGGGAAGGCAATTTGGAGTCATTACTTGTAGAAGATCTTGGACAGCAGAGTGAAAAAAAATTCTTAATCCTTCGGGCCAGGGTTGTTGGGTACTGCTGTACTAGGCACTGAGGTTTCTGAATGTATGTGTGCTATGGAGGGTGTTGAGGTGGGGGTGGGCACAGGCCAGTCAGTGGGTTTCTAAGCTTCCATTCTCACCCTTTGTGAAGTAGAGCAATTCCCCTTCTGTCTATATTATAATCTAGAATAACATGTATTTTCAAGAACGTGTTCTGTTGCTTAAATATAAAAATTTAACCACTGTTTGGCACAGTGAAAAGTCAGTGGAGCTATTTGAGAGGACAGTGACATGACACAGGATGGGCTGGGCAAAGTACAGGTATTTATAGTAAGATAAATGGGCATGGGGAGATAGAGCGAAGGTAGGGCAGTAGAAAGGATGCTTTTACACTGATAAAATAATAGCTTTCACACTTAAGCATTTTGTCATTAATTTTATAATAAAGACCCCAAACATTTG
>NW_003857458.1:0-1296 GCF_000181295.1 Otolemur garnettii | reverse complement strand
TAACTCCTTTCAAAAGCCTGGCTAAAACTACTGGCCTTTCAGAAGGATGACAAAAGGCTCTTTCCTACTTTTCATCCACTGCCCGGTGCTTTGCCCTGGTGGGCCAACTGGTTTAATTCAAAAGCATGATGGGGTTGCAGCCTGCGTTCTGCAGGGTTCCTAATGGAATTGTGTGTCCAGTTATACTAAGAAGTGTTCGTAATAGGATTATAGGACAGAGGGAGCAGGGAGTTTCAGGATTAAAGCTACCAGACAGATTCTAAATCACCTGAAGTTAGAGACCAACTTTCATGTGTTCTTTTATCCCTCCAACAGTTAACACAGTGTCTTGGTATATTCTGTAAGTATAGTAAGTCCTTACTTAATGTCCCTCATAGGTTCTTAGAAAGTGACTTTAAGAGAAGTGACACACAGTAAGTCCTTGACTAACACCATTTTCCTCAATGCCATTTCATTGAAATGATGATGAGAAAAAGAAATTGGCTTTATTATATGTAATTTTACTTAAAGTCAAAATGTCCAAGAGCCTATCAAAGACATTAGACGAAGACTTACTGTATCATTTTTTTTTTTTTTTGGAGACAGAGTCTCACAATGTGCTGTGACGTCATGGCTCACAGCAACCTTTAACTCTTGGGCTTAAGCAATTCTCTTGCCTCCATTTCTCAAGTAGCTGGGACTATAGGCACCCACCACAATGCCTGGCTATTTTTGTTGTTGTTGTTATTGTTGCAGTTGTCATTGTTGTCTTTTAGCAGGCCCGGGCCAGGTTCGAACCTGCGTGCCTCGGTGTATGTGGCCAGTGCCCTAACCACTGAGCTATGGGCACCGAGCCGACTTATGTATTTTTGAATTATTTAATCATTAACCACATCTCTGGCAACTTCCAAATAGGAAGATATGATACTACCTCATAAAAGGGATGGAAGTCTGCTTTTAAAAATTAATTTAATAGTTTGGTGAGTTTTAATACACATATAGAAAGCATATACAAAAATGTGTTAGTGAAAACATGATTCCATGTCTTCCCTTGATGCAAAAATGTTGTAAACATGATTTTGAGTATCAGGATTATGAAATCTATCCATGAAGAGATTCGAGAATTATCATATACTTATCACTTATCTAAATCAAGGAATAGACTAGCACACGCCAGGGGCTCTGAAAAGAGCATGTTTTGTGCACGACTCAGTCTGTGCAGAGGACTGCTTCTCTCCCAGGGAACTTCCTGTCGTGCTCTCAGCAGTCTAACAGCTGAACCTGAGCTTTCTCAACTCCCTCTAGTGGCTAATGCAG
>NW_003857457.1:0-1296 GCF_000181295.1 Otolemur garnettii | reverse complement strand
GGGCGGCCATCATCAGTCAGGCATTGCATGAAGGCTGGGGCGTCGGTGCTGCACGAGACTGACAAGTGTTGACATGGGAAGGCTGGCAGCAGACACGCACCTGGACCTACTTACTGGCAGTGTGGCTGTGGACGAGTCAGTCATAACTTCCTAATTTGTGAATTATGACTAATTCCTCCATTTGGGGATATCTTCCAATCAACTCCCAATTTACACCTCTACTCCAGGTAACCAGGAGGTGGCGCTAAATCAAATGGGGCTTTCTAGCTGCCCAAACCCAGCCGTCTGCGGTGGCCAGAAATAACGTCTTCCTCATGATTCAATGTCAGTACCTTTGAAATAGGGGGTAATGCTGCTTATTTTAGTATACTTATCTCCGTGGGTAGTTTGAGGGTAATTTGATGGAATACACAAAGGCCCTGAGATCATGGAAGATGGAGAGCTTTCCAATCTCAGATCGTCACTGACAAAGTGCTTTTCCCATCCCCTAACACCTCTGCGAAGCAGAAGACTAGGAGGAATAATTTCACTTTCAAACTGTGGGAAATTATGAGAATGACAGCCTAAGCAATCTTCCTGGGAATTACCCAGATATTCAGAGGCGAAGCAGGGCCTGGAAACTCTCTAGAGTCACCTTGGAGAATGAAATGACAAAAAGCTCTGGAATGACACAGAACTGAGTCCTGACTTTAGTCTACTAGCCTTGAGACCCTGGCTAGATTATTAAGTTCCTTTGGGTCTCGATTTCTTAATTTGTAAAATACACTGATCCACCCACCCACACAGGGACTAGAACACTATGAAGAGGCTGGGGACAGAGCTTGGGGAGTGACTCCCGGCACTGACGACCTCCCTAGGAAAGGCCTTACATTACCCACTCCTGAGAGGGGAGGGGGCCCGTGGGTAACAAGTGGGAAACAGGGAGTTCCAACTATTTTGTGATTTATTTCCAAAGATACTGTAGTCTAAGAACAGGTGTAAAACTCCCCAAATTCTAAAATCAAGGAAGAAGGAATACTAAGATAGAATTTTAGGGGAAAAATGGAAATCTGGGCAGAAACGGAAATGCAAAGTGATGACCCCTATTCTGTGCTTGTGACGCAGTCTCATCCCTTCTTAGTTATTTCTCACATGCACAGTGTTGATTTTGTGAAGAGAAACATGACTGTCCGGGTAAGGGGCACGCAGAGGATCCGCTGGTCTTTCTACCCTGAACCGGGGCAGGAGACCGACCTGCATTGCAGTCCTTTTCTGACTTAACTATCACTGTTCCAACGTTTTAGAAGGTAGGCAGTA
>NW_003857456.1:0-1297 GCF_000181295.1 Otolemur garnettii | reverse complement strand
TGTGATTTTGTGATTTTGTGATATGGGCTACTCTTATTGGCATTAAATGATATCTCAAAGTAGTTTTGATTTGCATTTCTCTGATAATTAAGGATGGTGAGCATTTTTTCATATGTTTGTAGGCCATGTGCCTGTCTTCTTCAGAGAAATTTCTCTTCAAGTCCCTTGCCCACCCTGAGAGGGGATGACTTGTTCTCTTCTTGCTAATATGTTTGAGTTCTTTGTGGATTCTGGATATTAAACCTTTGTTGGAGACATAACCAGCAAATACCAGCAAATACTCCCATTCTGAGGGCTGTCTACTTGCTTTACTTACTGTGCTTTTGGCTGTGCAGAAGCTTTTTAATTTGATCAGGTCCCAGTAATGTATTTTTGATGTTGCTTCAATTGCCCAGGTGGCCTCTTCATAAAATTTTCACCCAGGCAGATTTCTTCAAGTGTTTTCCCTACACTTTCTTCGAGCATTTTTATAGTTTCATGTCTTAAGTTTAAATCTTTAATCCAGTGAGAGTCTATCTTAGTTAGTGGCGAAAGGTATGGATCCAGTTTCAGTCTTCTGCAGGTCGCCAGCCAGTTCGTCCAGCATCATTTGTTAAATAGGGAATCTTTTCCCAACTCATTGTATTTAATTGGCTTGTCAAAGATCAGATAATGGTAAGTAGCTAGGTTCATCTCTTGGTTCTCTATTCTGTTCCATACATCTACCTCTCTGTTTTTGTGCCAATACCATGCTATTTTGATCACTATGGATTTATAGTATAGTCTGATGTCTGGTAGCATGATTCCTCCTGCTTTGTTTTTATTTCTGAGTAATGTCTTTACTATTTGAGGTATTTTCTGATTCCATATAAACCAAAGTATTATTTTTTCAAGATCTTTAAAGTATGACAATGGAACTTTAATAGGGATTGATTAAAATTATGTATTGCTTTGGGTAGTATGGACATTTTAACAATGTTAATTCTTCCCAGCCATAAGCATGGTGTGTTTTTCCATTTGTTAACATTTTCAGCTATTTCTTTTCTTAGAGTTTCATAATCCTCTTTATAAAGGTCTTTTGTGTCCTTTGTTAGGTAAACTCCCAGATATTTCATCTTCTTTGGCAATACTATAAACAGAATAGAGTTCTTGACTATTTTTTCACCTTGACTGTTGTTGGTATATATAAAGGCTACCGATTTATGAGTGTTGATTTTGTAACCTGAGATGCTGCTGTATTCCTTGATCACTTCTAAGAGTTTTGTAGTAGAATCCCTGGTATTTTCCAGGTATACAATCATGTCATCTGTGAAGAGTG
>NW_003857455.1:0-1297 GCF_000181295.1 Otolemur garnettii | reverse complement strand
TACCTCTCATGAAAAACACAAATCATCCTTTCTCCTGTTTGAAATCCTTCAATAACTCTCCATTGTACATAGCATTACATACAACTGCTTAGATCTAGCATACAAGGCTGATTATGATCAGATCACCTACTGTTATCATTCCTACTCTTTCTTTAGTACATGTTCCAACCAAACTCAGCTCCACTCAATTTCTATAATGTTCCAGGCTTTTACTTACCTTTGGGCCCTTATACATGCTCTCCCTCTGTCTACATCAATCTTCCCACCTGTCTTTGTCTTGGTCAGCTCTTATGCATTCTTCATGTTAGCTCAGATGTCATCCTACGGGGAAATCTACCCTGTCTCTCCAAGTCTGAATTAGACACCTTTCTTCTATGTTCCCATAACACTCTGTGCTTACACCCGATTTTCTCATCCTTCCCCCCCTCCAATCAGCTGGGAGTTCTTTACTGGCGTACTTCAGAACCTTGCACATAAGTGTTCAACTTTCAATAGTTTTACTGAAAAATTAATAAATCACTTCTAATAATTTATTACCAAATTCAATTTATAAAATTATTTTGATAAGATAATCTCCTAATTTCCTGTCCATGTAGACTATGTCTATTTGGAATCTATGTTCTGAAGGCACAGATCAAGAGAAAAGTATTTCCAACCACATTCAACAAATAATGCATATATGTATGTGCACACAAATGACTATCTCCATCTCTCACCTGAGTCTTACTTCATTATTGAAGATATTTATGAAGAAAGTGATTTTTAAGTGAAATTAAGAGGTCAGAGAAGTAAGTTTGCAAACTCATCCTAGAAAAAGTACAACATACCTCACTACTGAATACCACTACAGTCACCTTCAAAGAACTACCATTGGCCATCTGAAGACTGTATTGATATTCAGCAATGAGGTATGTAGCACTTTTTCTAGGATGTTTTCATGGAATTAATTGTCTGACCTCGTATACAAATACACACATGTGTATACTGTTAATATATTTATACTGAATTTCAGGAAGATGATTTTGTGTGTGTTTGTCAATAAATCATAGCATAACCCTCATATCCAAAGACAATAAAGATGGGTAAGAAGGATCAAGTAATTTTCATAATCCATTCACCTACAAGGCATTAAGAATTTTTTTCAATTAAGAGCTTATTTTTTGGAAGTGTTAGTTTTTTTCTTCTTAAAATAAGTGATGTTTTTTACTCTGTATTCCAAAGTATCCTAAGGGTTCCCTGGAGGCTCCAGGGCCAGGGTGAACAGGCACTAAGAGAAAAGAGCTCTGCACCCCAACTC
>NW_003857454.1:0-1297 GCF_000181295.1 Otolemur garnettii | reverse complement strand
GTCTCATGTGGCTTCACACAAGATACTACTCAATCATCCCTATTTTTGAAAACAAGGATATGGATGAAAGAGTAAATCCAGATCTTTGAAGAAAACTACAAAGGACACATATAAATACTTTTAAATTAAATGCCCACACTTTTGCTACACTTTATGAAGGAAGCATACAATTCCAAATACTGATGAAAATAAATAGTATAAAAGTCTTGTTCTTAATTATCATAATGTAGGCAACCAATATTAAAAATATTCTTTTTAAAAACTCTCACATACTATCTCATATTTACATACTTTTTCTTCATATAAATATACAACAGCATATAGAACCATTAAAATAAGTATTATAAAATAAATGAATAAAAATCATAAAGTAAATAACTGAAAATAAGTAGCACATAAATAAATTGGTATAATTTGTACTGACAGAATTGGAAGAGGAAGATATACCTTAAAGATATATCTTACATTAAGATATTAATTTTAATGCTGCAGGTTTAATTCTTAATTTGGTTTAAAGATTTGTTTATTCTTTAAGAAGTGAGTACAAGCTATCTGAGAAATAAAATATCCTATATATCCCATATACAGAAGTTCTCTTAGGAGCTCAAAGATAAACTCTTACTCATCTTCAAGTAACCTTAGAGATTTGTTATTATACTTGGTAATATACCAAGAGTGGGCCATAATTATACTTCATTTTGATTACTATCAAAATACTTTATTACCTGTGATGCAACTATCTATGAGAAAAGAGACTGGCTATGTTGTAGCCAATATGGGTTTTAAAACACTCTTAAGATGACAAAGAAATCATAGTAGACTTATGCAGCCAGGGAATCAGCCGCAGAGTAGATGTCACTTTCCAGGCTAAAGGTCTTGCCTGATATGAATTTGAGTTTTCTTTTTTTTTTTTCTTTTGAGACAAAACTTCATTATGTTACTCCTCGGTAGAGAACTATGACATCACAGCTCACAGCAACCTCAAACTCTTGGGCTTAAGCGATTCTCTTGCCTCAGCCTCCCAAGTAGCTGAGAGTACAGGCGCATTTTTTTGTTGTTGTTGTAATTGTCACTATTGTTTGGCAGGTTGGGGCTGGGTTCAAACCCGGCAGCTCTGGTGTATGTGGCTGGCGCCCTAGCTGCTGAGCTATAGGCACCAAGCCAAAGTCAAACTTAGAGACCAGATTTTCTCTGTTTATTACAAATGGCCATATAAGTAGCTTCAGAAAAGCAGTTTCAACAAAAACTGTTCTCATTTAAATCGTATTTCAGAAAATATATTGATTTGATGGAAGAA
>NW_003857453.1:0-1297 GCF_000181295.1 Otolemur garnettii | reverse complement strand
TTTTTTTGTTGTAGTTGTCATTGTTGTTTAGCCGGCTCAGGCTGGGTTTGAACCTGTCAGCCCCAGTATATGGGGCTGGCACCCTAACCACTTAGCTATGGGCACTGAGCCCTGAAATTTTCTAGTCTGCAATAGCAAAACACCTTTTGTGATTTCTTTCCTCCCACCTCCTGCAATGTGATGAACAAGTACAGAGAGTATACTGTTCACAGAGGTGATTAAACAATTCTGCTTCCAAACACAATATTTCCCATCTGTTTTTAAGAACTATTTACAAAGTGTTATGCTACTTCTTCTACTTTTAAATACATCAAGCACTTCTAAACGTCTAGATCTAGAAAGACTAGACATTTCACAGAAGACCTTGTGAATTTGTCCACTATGTACACAACAGTGCTAAGTAAAATTGCACACCCAGCAATGATTATAATCTGAGATACATGAGCATTTTGGCCTTGAACCCTTCCCTCCTCATTTCTTTCACTCTGCCTTCAATCCAGTGGACAAGTACAAGCACATGTAATGCACAGAAATGGTTGAACAAATTCACATCCAAAACTCATTTACAGAGAACAAGTGTTCCTATGAATTTCAACACAAAGTGTACAAAGCGTTCTAATTTTAGCAAGTACTTTGTTGCTGGCAAACACTTTAAAATCTAGAAACTAGACATTGCAAATTTAAGACTCATTTGTCCATTATATATAACATACGCACAGCAAAACAAAATGCTCAAAACTATGTTATCTGAAAATGTCCAAGCATGAACACACTAGTATACTACCTTTTGCGATTCTTTCCCTCCCACCTCCTCCTTACCATTGAAAGAATATAGACAGTACTATGTTGCTCACAGAGGTGTTTTAACAAACCTATTTCCAAAAAAACATTATTTCCTATGAATGTTAGCAAAAAGATATTTACAAAGTGATATTTTACTACCTTTACATTTAACGTATGTCAGGCACTTCTAAACATCTTAGGTAGACTAGATGTTTCAGGCAAAATTTTAATTTGTTCAGTATGTATAAAAAACTGTCTTAAAAAACTGCAGACATGTAAAAATAGGTTTAATTTGAAAGTGTCTTTGAATTATGAACATTCTGGCCCAGATCCCTTCCCTCTTCAACCAACCCAGTGAGCTATAATGTTCAAATTTTCAGAAGACAGTCTTTCCTAGGAATTTTATAACAAAAATGAACAAAATAGGCTCAGCACCTATAGCACAGTACTTCCATCACCAGCCACGTACGCTGAGAATGGTGGGTTCGAACCCGCCCAGGGCAAGCTAAACAAT
>NW_003857452.1:0-1297 GCF_000181295.1 Otolemur garnettii | reverse complement strand
AAAAAAAAAAAAAAAAAAGAAATGAAATAAATGAAAAAAACTTGTCAAAAAAAGTTAACTTAAAAAGATACTTACATTAACTTAAAAAGATACAGCAAAATTAAAAATCCATAAATTATAGAAAAGAAAAACATTTTCAACTTTAAGATAAAAAAATTATAATTTATATAACATTTGGTTATATAATTATTTTTTTTGAGACAGAGTCTCAGTTTGTCACCCTTAGTAGTGCCATGGCATCATAGCTCAATTCTTAGGCTCAAGCGATTCTCTTGCCTCAGCCTCCCAAGTAGCTGGGATTACAGGTGCCCACCACAACGCCCAGCTATTTTTTAGAGATGGGGTCTCCCTCTTGCTCAGGCTGCTCTTGAACTCCTGAGCTCAAGGAATCCCGCCTTGGCCTTCCAGAATGCTAGGGTTATAGGCGTGAGCCACAACACCTGGCCCTATATAATATTTTAAAAAATATGTATGGCAAAAGACTCTATAAATAGGTTGAGTGTGGTGACTCACACCTATAATCCTAGCACTCTAGGGAATAGAAGGATCCCTTAAGCTCAGGAATTCAAGATCAGCCTGAGCAAGAATGAGACCTTAGTCTTGGCTTGGTGCCTATAGCTAAGTGGTTAGGGTGCCAGCCACATACATGGCGGCTGGTAGGTTTGAACCCGGCCTGGGCCTGATAAACAATGACAACAACAACAAAAAAATAACTGGGTGTTGTGGCAGGTACCTGTAGTCCCAGCTATGGGGGAGGCTGAGGCAAGAGAATCACTTAAGCCCAAGAGTTTGAGGATGCTGTGAACAGTGATGCCACGGCACTCTACCAAGGGCTACATAGTGAGACTCTACCTCAAAGAAAAAGAAAAAGTCTCGGCACCCTTAGCACACTGGTTACAGTGCCAGCCACATGCACCAAGAGTGGGAGGTTTTTTGTTTTTTGGTTTTTTTTGAGACAGAGCCTCAAGCTATCTTCCTGGGTAGAGTGCGGTGGCATCAGAGTTCACAGCAACTTCCAACTGATGGGCTCAAGCAAGTCTCCTGCCTCAGCCTCCCAAGTAGCTGGGACTACAGGTGCCCACCAAAACGCCCAGCTATTTTTTGGTTGCAGCCATCATGTTGTTTGGCGGGCCTGGGCTGGATTTGAACCGGCCACCTTAGGTGTATGTGGCTGGCCCCTTAGCCACTTGAGCCACAGGCACTGAGCCAGGTGGCAGATTTAAACCCGACCCGGGCCAGCTAAACAACAGCAACAAAAAAATAGCCAGGCGTTGTGGTGAGTGCCTGTAGTCCCAGC
>NW_003857451.1:0-1297 GCF_000181295.1 Otolemur garnettii | reverse complement strand
TTTTATATTATGTATGAAGGTCTTAAAAGCTTTACCATAACATTGATTAATCCATACATAGTTTTATACATTGAGTCTCACCTTTTCACTTGTGATGCAAATTATATATGCCTCTGTTATAGACCAAATAAAAACTCATGTTTAAACAAAATTATAACTGAATATATCTATTAGAGTCTCCTTCTACCGTGACTAAAAGTAGTGGCTGGTCAGGAGCATCATAGTCTATAATTTGTGCATAATTATAAGAAAATGTAGGTAAGACAAGGTTATTAATGATAAAACCTAGCAACTAAAGCAATGTTATTTATGTAACAGCTTACTAAATATTGAAGATCATCCTTAAAACATTGCTCAATAGTTTTGGCAATAGAATTATGAAAAGGACCACGATTAACACATGAAGTCTTCTTCACCATCAACACTGGTTTGCATTTTTTAACTGTGATAATTTTATGGCATGAAATGACACCATTTCCACTTTTCCATCCTGCTCTTCCAATTTAGAATTTTCACTTCTGTAGTTGTTCATATATTATTATCTTTTTGGTCTGTTCTTTGTCTTTATGTCAAAATATTTTAGTTAATCAATTCCAGGAAACTAAGGCAGTCAAAGGAAGTCCTCCAGCCTGCATGGCTAGGATATAATGCAGCTTTCTTTTCTGTACACCAAGCTAAAGGTTTTGGATTCTGACAGGCACAATCATCAACCAGTCTAGTTTTCGGCTTCTTATTTGGTCCCCATAGGCATGGGTTTCTGACTAATAGAGGCCCCTTTGGCTCTCTTTCCACTAAATGTAACATCATAACCGCTGGAACCTGTTAAAAAATACAGCAGCTGGCTAAGTAGAACTTGTTTCCTTGTTGATCTGCTTGGGGTATCTATAACTATATCATGGAGATAGTCTAAGATATACCAACATTTAAACTACATAACATAAAGAGAGGATATATTAAAATTATTTAATTGGGGGACTACAAGGCTACTTTTACATGTAGGAATATACTTTGTTGTTTTGGTTTTAAATTAGGCATTTACAAAAACATAGTGGAACATGCCCGTGTTTCTCCTCAAGAACGAGAACCTAGCGAGATGTTTAGAGAAACCAAGCCATGTACCTAACACTGGCCAAAAATAGACAAGACCAATCAGGCAAGTACTGGACATTTTTAAACTCACTAAGATAATCAATTTTATTTTTCCAGAACAGTTGCGAAAGACCCACTGGTTCATTGAACGTGTCCTAACTGACACCCAGGGAACACTTTAACAGGAATCAGCGAGAGAAACAACTTT
>NW_003857450.1:0-1298 GCF_000181295.1 Otolemur garnettii | reverse complement strand
GAGGCTGAGGCAAGAGAATCGCCTAAGCCCAAGAGCTGGAGGTTGCTGTGAGCTGTGATATCACAGCACTCTACCAAAGGCGACAAAGTAAGACTCTGTCAAAAAAAAATAGCAATAATAATAATTAATAAATGTACCTTATTGAAGCTCAAGCATATCAGAGAAAGAAAGGGATGTTGCTTGCACTTCGCCATTCTGAAAACACTACCACCACAAAACAAAGGAATCTCTGGAACGCACAGAGCCTGAGGCAGAAAACACACACCAGATAACTGCCTGGCATAGCTGATTTTAAAAGTGGACTCTCAGCACTTTCTACTCTTTCCTCTTAGATCAAATAAACCTAACACAATCTCCACCTCATCTCCTACCCTCTTCTTTTTTTGTGGCTTTTTTTTTTTTTTGGAGACAGAGTCTTATTATGTTGCCCTCGGTAGAGTGACATGGTGTCACAGCTCACAGCAACCTCAAACTCTTGGGCTCAAGTGATTCTCTTGCCTCAGCCTCACAAGTAGCTGGGACTACAGGCACCTGCCACAACACTGGGCTGGTTTTTTTTTTTTGGAGACGAGATCTCACTCTGCTTCAGGCTGGTCTTCTCGAACTCCTGAGCTCAGGTAATCCACCCACCTTGGCCTCCCAGAGTGCTAGAATTACAAGCTCCATGTCTGTTAATGTGCTTTGTACAAAACATCTCTTCAGAGTTCCCTAGATCCAGGTTTACACAGTGGCCGTATTGTAGCCAATGTGAGGTATATCCAAGGCATGATTATTGCTAATTGAAAACTTTGCCCACAGGCAGCACCTGTGGCTCAAAAGGGTAGGGCTCCAGTCCCATATGCCGAAGGTGGTGGGTTCAAACCCAGCCCCGGTCAAAAGAATAAAAAGCAAACTTTGCCCACTAATAGACCTGGCTCTAAGGTCATTTGAAGCACAATACCTGTCTCTCAGGTTAATCTACTAATCAATCTGTTTCCCCCCATCTACCCACCCCAACTTAGCAACCTCTTGTTGCACGTAGACTTTCCAGTTTCTGTCCCCTCTCCCTTCTAAAAGGCATCTTTATAAGTCACTGACTATCACTGAAACTTTGGGAAATCATTCTTGTGATTCCCCCCATGCGCATGGTATTTAGAAATAAACCTTTCTCCTATTGATCTACTAAAAAAAATAGAAAAAAAAAGTATCAAGGTGGCACCTGTGGCTCAGTGATTAGGCCCCATATACTGAGGATGGCGGGTTCAAACCCAGCCCTAGCCAAACTGCAACAAAAAATAGCTGGGCGTTGTGGTATGCAC
>NW_003857449.1:0-1298 GCF_000181295.1 Otolemur garnettii | reverse complement strand
AGAAATCAGATGAAATGAAGACAGTATGTCTTTTCTTTTTCCTTTCAGGCTACTTTAAGATTTTTTCCTTTATTTTTGGCAGTTAGTGGTTTGAATCTGATGTTCCTAGGTTGTGTTTCCTTAGTGTTTACCCTGCTTAAGTTTTGCCGAGCTTCTAAAACTATGTGTAAACATACAGTAGTTTTAGAAAACTCTTAGCTGTTTTTTCTGCCTCTTACCTGTTCTCTGTTCTTCCTTTCTCCAAATAGTATTTTGAATGTTTACTCTGTGGGTTTCTTGTTATCTGATTTTTCCCATTACTATTATTTTTCTCTGTATGTTTTAATATGAATATTTTTAATACTATACCTTCCAGCTGACTGATCTCGTTTTCTCTTCTGTGCAATCTGTTAAAAATCTAACAAATTAATCTTCATTTCAGATATTTATTTTGAGTTCAAGAATGTACAATTGATCATTTTTGTATATTCTCATTCTCTCTTTCAAGTCCCATCATTCCTCTATTTTTTCTGTTGCTCTAGATTTTCGAATATGTTTATTACAGTTTAAAAGCATTTGGTGTTAATTCTAATATCTGGATCACCAGTAATAGCAGGATTTGATTATTTTTTATGCCCTTGATTATGAGTTCAATTGTCCTCTTTGTTTGAAATGTCTCACAACATTGAATTTAATGATGGACATTTTGTTTTAAAATTTTCAGTGGCGGAAAATGATTTAACTCTTACTAGAAAGAGTTTGTCTTTTTCTATTCTAGGAAAAGAAAACATGGGCTAGATCCTTTAATCCAAACATGAATTGAACTAGGTCAAATCTAGGCTCCTGTATTAATAGGACTCAGAATACTCCCACCCTTTCAATGAACATTTACTGTGAGATTATTGCATTCTCTGGCCAAAAAGATAAAGACAGACATTTTTTCAGAATTTTTAAATGTAGTCCTTAGACCTCCTAGCTTCAGAGCTTTGGAATTTAAGAATTTAAAATCACACTGTGAGGATCCTTAAATGTACACTTTGTCACTTCAGCCTTACATAATTATTAAAACCTCATCTCATTTCTCCTCAGTAGTAACCTTTTATTTAGACCCAACATAGAAGCTTCATCTTTGTCTAGCCTGTGCCCAGCATTGGCCAATTACCCCAGGGACACTTACAGACCCTTAGCATCTCTGAAAGTGTCTTTATTCTCCACTCTTGGGAATTGTGTTCCTTTGGTCCTTCTTGACTACATGGCTTTCTGACAGCTTTAAGATGATTGTAATGTACCAATTTCCCACCATTTTTACCATTTTATGA
>NW_003857448.1:0-1298 GCF_000181295.1 Otolemur garnettii | reverse complement strand
TTTTTTTTTTTTTTGGAGTTTGGCCAAGGCCAGGTTCACCTTTCCCACTCTTGGTATATGGGGCCGGCGCCCTACTCACTGAGCCATAGGCATTGCCCAGTTTTCTGTTTATTTTTGTTGTTTCCTTGTTTGGTTTTAGAATCAGGATAATGTTCACCTCATAAAATGAATTGGTAAATATTCTCTCTTCTTCAATTTTTGGGAATAAGTTGAAAAATATTAGTATTAGTTTTCTTTATTTTTTAAATTATAATTGCTTTATTTTAGAATGTTACAGGGGTATAAATATTTTGGTTACTTACATTACTTTTGATTGACTGAGCCAAGGATATAATTATAGAACCCTAGACATGTAACAGTACAATGTACACTGTTTGGGGGATAGATACAATTATACTCCTGACTCAGATAAAGACCCCAAATGGCCAAAGCAGCTTTAAGCAAAAAGAACAAATTGGGATTTATCACCTTAGCAGACATCATGCTGTATCTCATGGCTATAACCAAAACAGCATGGTACTAACACAAGAACAGAGACACATACCAATGGATCAGAACAGAGAGGCCAGATGTGACACCAACCTCATATTGCTATTTGATCTTTGACAAAGTAGACAAAAATAAACAACGGGGAAAAGAAACTCTGCTCAGTAAGTAATTTTTCTGCTGGGAAAATTGGATAGCCACATGTAGAATACTGAAACAGGATCTGCACTTTTTACCACTCACAAAAATTAATTCATGATGGATAATAGACTTAAACCTATGGTTGGAACTATATATTAGGTTGGAAAAATTCTTACAGATATCAACCAAGGAAAGAATTTATGAAGAACACCTCAAAGGAAATCACAACAACAACAAAAATAAATAAATGGCACTTGATTATATTAGAAAGCGTCTGCACAGCCAAGAAAACAATCAACAGAGTGAATCAACAATCTATAGAATGGGAGAAAATATTTGCATGTTATTCAATAAAGGGCAAATTACCCTACAAAGAATTCATGCAAATAACCAAAAAGACAAAAACCTCATGCAAATGAGCAAAAAGACATCAGATAACCCTGTTAAGAAGTAAGCCTAAGACATCAACAAAAGTTTTCCAAAGAAGATAGGCTAATGGCCAAGAAACATATAAAAGAATGTTCAACATCTCTAATCCTCAGGGAATTGCAAATCAAAATCACAATGAGATATCACCTAACTCCAGTAAAAATAATTTTTATTAAGAAGTCTCAAAACAACAGATGCTGGTGTGGATATGGAGAAAAAGGATGCTTATATACTGAATAAGT
>NW_003857447.1:0-1299 GCF_000181295.1 Otolemur garnettii | reverse complement strand
TATTTTTTGGTTGCAGCCGTCATTGTTGTTTGGCGGGTCCGGGCTGGGGATTCGAACCCGCCACCTTAGGTGTACGTGGCTGGCGCCTTAGCCTGTTGAGCTATAGGCGCCGAGCCAATCTTGTCACATTGTTCAGGACTCTTTTCCTGCAACATCCCACTTCTCCATCATGTACCAGCAAGGTGAATTTGGGAAAATTGCTTGATCTACCTATGCTTCACTTTCCTTATTAGTAAGATGAAAAATAAGATTGCCTACTTTATAGGGTTGTTGTATAAACGATTAACATGCAAAGCACTTAGAACAATGCCTAAGATATGCAAAAGTGTTATATTATTATTATTCTTACTACTTTTCTCATGAACATGCTGTTTTTATGTTCAACCTGTTCTACCTGGAAAGTCCTTTTTTTTCTTTTGAAACGGAGCCTCAAACTGTCACTCTGGGTAGAGTGCCATGGCATCACAACTCACAGCAACCTCCAACTCCTGGGCTTAGGAGATTCTCTTGCCTCAGCCTCCTGAGTAGCTGGGACTACAGGCGCCCGCCACAACGCCCGCCTTTTTTGTTGTTGTTGTTGCAATTTGGCCGGGGTCGGGTTTGAACCCGTCACCCTCGATATATGGGACCAGCACCCTACCCACTGAGCCACAGGCACCATCCAATAAGCGACTTCCTTTCAACAGGTGAATCTGACAGCAGGGCTTCCTTGCATGTTTGGCTGCTTTCTGGATGAAAGAGGTCATTTCAGTGTAGAAGTTCTACTTGTTGAGCTTTCTCTGTTTACTTTCCTGACGGATATGCCCCCCTCTCCTCCAAAAAGGCCTAAAACATGTTCATACCTCTTAAAATTTCTTAGGAGACTCTGTGTCTCCATTGCCTACTTTGCAAAATGGAGTTTATTATTAGGACCTATTTAGTGTAATTCTTAGGATGACTCAATGAGCTAATATATGCAAAGCATTTATAATAGTGCTTTACAAACAGCATTAGATAAATAATGGCTAGCACCCCGTATGCAAATAACTCCCAGAGTTATATCTCCAATTTGGATCTCTCCCTTTCAGATTTATACCCTTCAGTGTGTTAGACACTCTAGCAGTATGTACCAAAGAATCTTAATGTCTTGTTGTCCTTCAAACTATCTCTATGTCCTAATTATATTTATTCTGTACCCCTTCCTTCTAATCAGTTGCACCACTGCCTTAATTTAGGCTCCATTGTTTCTTGTCTGGATTATTTAGGGAGTCTTGCTTCTCTCAAATCCAATCTTGTCACATTTTTTTTATTTTTTTATTT
>NW_003857446.1:0-1299 GCF_000181295.1 Otolemur garnettii | reverse complement strand
AGCCATCGCAATTAGGGAAGAAAAGGCGATCAAGTGTATCCATATAGGGTCAGAAGAGCTCAAACTTTCACTCTTTGCAGATGATATGATTGTATACCTGGAAGATACCAGGGATTCTACTACTAAACTCTTAGAAGTGATCAAGGAATACAGCAGCGTCTCAGGCTACAAAATCAACATTCATAAATCAGTAGCCTTTATATATGCCAATAGCAGCCAAGCCAAAAAAACAGTCAAGGACTCTATTCCATTCACAGTAGTGCCAAAGAAGATGAAATATTTGGGAATTTACCTAACAAAGGATGGGAAAGATCTCTATAAAGAGAACTATGAAACTCTAAGAAAAGAAATAGCTGAAAACGTTAACAAATGGAAAAACATACCATTCTCATGGCTGGGAAGAATCAACATTGTTAAAATTTCCATACTACCCAAAGCAATATATAATTTTAATGCAATCCCTATTAAAGCCCCACTCTCATACTTTAAAGATCTCAAAAAAATAATACTTCATTTTATGTGGAATCAGAAAAAACCTCTAATAGCAAAGACATTACTCAGATATAAAAACAAAGCAGGACAAATCGTGCTACCAGACCTCAGACTATATTATAAATCTATAGTGATCAAAACAGCATGGTACTGGCACAAAAAACAGAGAGGTAGATGTACAGAACAGAATAGAGAACCAAGAGATGAACCCAGCTACTTACCATTATCTGATCTTTGACAAGCCAATTAAAAACATTGAATGGGAAAAGATCCCCTATTTTATAAATGGTGCTGAGTGACTGGCTGGCAACCTGTAGAAGACTGAAACTAGACCCACACCTTTCACCATTAACTAAGATTGACTCTCACTGGATTAAAGATTTAAACTTAAGACAAGAAACTATAAAAATACTGGAAGAAAGTGTAGGGAAAACTCTTGAAGAAATCGGCCTGGGCAAATATTTTATGAGGAGGACCCCATGGATAATTGAAACAACACCAAAAATACACTACTGGGACCTGATCAAACTAAAAAGTGTCTGCACAGCCAAGAACACAGTAAGTAAAGCAAGCAGACAGCCTTCAGAATGGGAGAAGATATTTGCAGGTTCTATCTCCGACAAAGGTTTGATAACCAGAATCCACAGAGAGCTCAAATGTATTAGCAAGTGATCCCATCTCAGGGTGGGCAAGGGACTGAAGAGAAACTTCTCTGAAGAAGACAGGCACATGGCCTACAGACATATGAAAAAATGCTCATCATCCTTAATCATCAGAGAAATACAAATCAAAACTACTTTGAGATAT
>NW_003857445.1:0-1299 GCF_000181295.1 Otolemur garnettii | reverse complement strand
AAAAAAAAAAAAAAAAAGCAAAAAGGCTGAAGAGCAGCCAAAGGAGTTGGTGAAGTCCTGCTTTCTTAAGTTATCTAACATTTCAGTCATGTTTGGTGATCTTCATATTTTAATCCTCGTTCAATCCAAGTGCACGTGTAGATTAGGTATGTTCCGTATATATAGATTACATGCATATTCATGTCTTCATACCTACACATGTATACGTATGTACACTTGTTGACATATTTGTATAATTATGTGTATGTATTTGTACATACAGTGTATTATACATGTGTGTATGTAGATTATAATGTAGTTATTTTACTAAAGAATATCTACTTTTACAAAGTGTGATTCTCTCTTGTACTTCTTTTATTTCTAGTTCACTTTTCGTATCCCACTAAAATAATGACTTTGGGAAGGCCGGTTCTTACCCACTGAGGCAGTTTCAGGTGCTTATTAGCAGGACCCTGGAGCCACAGTGTCTCAAGCAACCCAGTTTTCCTGCTGTCCTGATGCGACCCCAGGGCTATCCAGGTCTGTAGCGTGAGGATCTCTCTGAGATTATGCAATAAATGGGGGCAGAAGTTTAAAACTTCCCCCGTGACTTCGTGTCCTCTGCCATCTGTGCAGGTGACAGACCTACACAACTTCCCTGCTGCTCCGCACACCCCAAACACAAGCACCAGTTCAACACAGCCTTTGCGGCCCACCTGGCTTCGGCCGCCGCCACCACCACCACCACTACTGTTTTGTTAATTAGATTTTGGCGCTTGATTTTAGAAATATTTTCTTTTTCCTTTCCAAAGTTTTGCAGGATTGATTTTGGGAGTAGAACACAGCAGCTTGAGCTTGATGGTCACTTCACCACATAGGTAAGGTGCTCATTCTGTAAGCAATTAGGCAGAATCCCTATCTGAGTGATATTCTGGGCCTCATCAGAGAGTGTGGCATACTGGGATATGTATTGGGGATTCTTTCCCTCTGAATCTTAGTAAACTTGTACGATTGCTTGCTGAACGATCTTATATATTTTGTTAAATTTTGTTTACTGCTTCTTTGTTAAATTTTAGGTTTTATTGCTGTTGTGAGTCGTCTATTTTCTATTTTATGTTTTAAGTTGCCTTTGTGAGGCAAGGCTCTTGATTTGCTGTCGTGATCTTCCGTATGCTGTTTTCTGAAGTCTCTTGTCCATTGGAATATTCCATGTTTATCCCTTTGAATTTTCTTGGTTGATATCATATTTCCAATAAACATTCTCTTTTTCTTTTTAATCTCCATACCTGTTTTTCATCCTTTTTTTTTTTTTTTTTTTTT
>NW_003857444.1:0-1300 GCF_000181295.1 Otolemur garnettii | reverse complement strand
TTTTTTGAGACAGAGCCTCAAGCTGTCCCCCTGGGTAGAGTGCCGTTGCATCACAGCTCACAGCAACCTCCAACTCCTGGGCTCAAGCGAGTCTCTTGCCTCTGCCTCCCAAGTAGCTGGGACCACAGGCACCCGCCACAATGCCCGGCTATTTTTTGGTTGCAGCCGTCATTGTTGTTTGGCGGGCCCGGGCTGGATTAGAACCCGCCACCTTAGGTGTATGTGGCTGGCGCCTTAGCCACTTGAGCCACAGGCATGGAGCCCAGAAAAACTCTTTATAGCAAAATCATCTTTAAGGTTACAAAGGTTGATTACTTAATACAAGGATCAAGTCACCATGATAACAAGGACTGCTAGGGCTCATCAGTATCCATTTTTCCTCTTCTTTTTTGGCACACAACTAACATACTTTCTTTTTGTTGTTGTTGTTGTCATTGTTGTTTGGCAGGCTGGGGCTGGATACGAACCCGCCAGCTCCAGTGTGTGGCTGGAGCCCTAGCCGCTGAGCCACAGGCACCGAGCCACAAGTAACATACTTTCACAGGCTTTTCTAATTTGATTAGGACCGTGTAACTGACTCTGAGCTCATGGCATGTGTCCAAGTGACATTTGCCCCTTTTAGGCCTGGCACGAACTCACAATGTGTGTGACCATTCAGATCCCCTCCCCACTCTGCAGTGTCTTTGGGATCAGCTGTTGGAGACTGATGTACACTAGGTACTGCTGCTTGCCTTTCAGTCTTCCCCTTATGGATCAGAGCTTTATTATAGTTACTGTGTCCTTGATCCTTCATTGCACATTACAAATGTGTGTGTATGGCTCAGCGCCTGTGGCTCAAGTGGCTAAGACGCCAGCCACATACACCTAAGGTGGCAGGTTTGAATCCAGCCCAGGCCCGCCAAACAACAATGATGGTTGCAACCAAAAAATAGCCAGGCATTGTGGCGGGCACCTGTGGTCCCAGCTACTTGGGAGGCAGAGGCAGGAGACTCGCTTAAGCCCAGGAGTTGGAGGTTGCGTGAGCTGTGAAGCCATGGCACTCTACCCAGGGGGACAGCTTGAGGCCCTGTCTCGGGAGGCAGAGGCAGGAGGCTCGCTTGAGCCCAGGAGTTGGGGGTTGCTGTGAGCTGAGATGCCACAGCACTCTACCCAGGGGGATAGCTTGAGGCTCCAGTCTCCCCCCCAAAAAAAGTGTTTGGTGTCTTTATTTAGAAGTTTGATGACATTTTTGTGATCAGAAATGTGCCATAGGGGGCAGTGCCTGTGGCTCTAAAGTGTAGGATGCCGGCCCCATATGCCG
>NW_003857443.1:0-1300 GCF_000181295.1 Otolemur garnettii | reverse complement strand
TCTGATAATTTTACTTTGTAACATCAGCAACAATGTTAAATATTTTTCAGGTCTCTCTAAAGGAAATTAAATATTTCTTATTCCATTGAAAAAAATGATAATGCCTGAAATAAACATACCGTGATTTCATAGTATGCTTTCACGTTACAGAAATGAAATAATGCAATTTTAGGTTAAACCTCATATAAAATATATTTTTTGTAATTTTTTAATTTGGGAGAAATCTGTGATAGTTAAATACGGCCATAAGAAATTTAATCATAGTGGCTTCTTCTGTCTCTAACTGTAATGTTTGTAAAATTAAAACTATAAAATATTAAATTATGCATAGAATCCTTAAGTCTTATTAAGTTTTAAGTCTTATTTTTATGGTGTTACCAAAAAATAGGTATTGATACTTGCACTGCATTTATGTATGGCATGTAAACCTCCAAAAATAAAACAAAAATGTCACCGAAAATTCAATCACTTATCAGGTCTCTGATACATTCTTTTATAGAGATAAAAATTACTGTAACCTTTTCATCTCTGTGCTACAAAGACCTGTGAGGCCTGAATTCATTGCAATTACTAAAATTTTACCATCGGATTAATGGGACTGAAAACACTTAATTTGGTCCTTAATATGGACTTGACTTAATATGGGCTGAATACGGACTTAATACAGGCTGTTATATGGACTGAATACCAAACAAGTCCTGTCTGCTATTTGGGCTTCACCTGGTTTTGAACAATATTGTGTATATATATATATATATATATATTCTTTCTTTTTTTCAATTACAGAAATATTGTGGGATTCCTTTGGAACTGTCATCCCCTAGACTTAATAAAAATTCTGGTTTGACTATTTCTTAGTGTAGCAGTCTGACAAAGTAATGTGATCTAGCTAGATTCTGGATTATTTAGTCTACAAAGACAAGACAAGGTGAATGTAAAGAGAGTTGAGATAATCTACAGATATTTGTATTATACACAATACTTGTCAACTAGACCCTGCAAGCTTTGGAAAAAAATAAGTGATCGATGGAAAACTCCGAAGAATCAGTTACGTGTTAAAGTAAAACTATCTCTGACATATTTTAAAATATATTAAGAACATAATGCTTCTTTTCAATTTACATTAGTATTTTAAATACTCAAATCAAGACTCGAGGATGGCAATTTTAATGAGAGCAGATTTATTCATGAATCCAAGTGCAAGGAATGTTATAAAATGAAGCGTAGGTAAAAATATATTTGATAAAAGGCCTATTTTTTACTCAAGGCAAAGAAAAGGAAAGCAATGGCTTCATGGCAA
>NW_003857442.1:0-1300 GCF_000181295.1 Otolemur garnettii | reverse complement strand
TTTTGGTTGCAGCCATCATTGTTGTTTGGTGGGCCTGGGCTGGGGATTCAAACCCGCCACCTTAGGTGTATGTGGCTGGTGCCTTAGCTGCTTGAGCCACAGGCGCAGAGCCTGTATTCTTATCTCTCTTAAAAAGGTTAATGTTTTAAATAACCTTTACTGAATTGTAAAATGCCCATTATGGCTAACAAAATCTAAAATTTCTCGTGGTTATTACTTCCTCTAAGTTTAACCAATCACTACATTTTAATAATTTTTGACGAACATTTTTTCTTGATCATTGAAGTTTCTGAAATGTCTACCATTCTGATCCTTGATCACATTTTAATCAGTCAGCGTCTCACACTGAAGTGTTACTCCTTGGACAATTCTAGATGCAATGACAAGGCAATTTATGAGATTTCTCCTAAAATTTGGAGAAGTTGAATGTACTTTTGAAAGTTTTTGAATTTACTTTTGAAACCTACTTTATAGGTTATAAAAAACATTAAAGTAAATTTCAGAGGGAAAAATAGTGTTATAAAATGGAATGTTTTGAAATTTAATGTTTTTTAATTGGTATTTTTATTTCTGATTAATATAACAGTACAAACGATTAGGTTACATGTTTGCATTTCTTAGGTAAAGTCCCTGTTGTAGTTGTGCGCCATATACCCTTACCTTGTGCCCACTAGGGGGAGCACACGAATCTTCCTCCTCTTCCTCTCTACACTCTCCCTCTCCTTCCCTCTCCCCAGCTTGAATTGAATTGAGTTTTTCTTTTGTGTGGATGTGTATTAGTTTATGTATTGGCTTCATACTAGTTTTGAGTATATTGGACAGTTGTTTTTCCATTCTTGTGATACTTTTACTAAGAAGAATGTATCAACTCCTCAGGTTGATGAAAAGGATGTAAAGTCTCCATCATTTTGTGACTGAATAGTATTCCATGGTAAAATATTATGGAGTTTGAGCAGTTTTTATTAGAAGTGACAACTTTAGAGTCTGTATTTATATAAGTAAAAATGTGGCTCAGAAAGTCTAAATATCCAATTATTAAATGAATTATGTGATACATATGTTGAGTTGACTTCATAATTATATGAAGTTAATTTAAAAAATTAACTTAATTTTAATTTCTATAACTGATAACCAGGAGACATATAAGATGGAAGAGGACAGTTTCTATAGCTATGAATTATCCACCTATGTGAGCTAGAGAGATAATTACTTTAAAATTCTTTAATAGTTTTTAGATTTTAGTGTAACTTAATTTTACTTGAAAAAAGGGCACTTCTGAATGTGAAAATACAAATGCATG
>NW_003857441.1:0-1300 GCF_000181295.1 Otolemur garnettii | reverse complement strand
GAGAGGCAGCACACCCTTCTTTGTGAGGCTTCCAGTGTGCTGCCCTGAGAATCAGGCTGCCCCTCTATTGATTTCATACATCAGGGTTACAATCATAAATCTCATGAGGGAAAGACAAACAATTCCTTCATGATTCTTACTGTACTTGCATTTCTACTAACTAGACTAATTCTTCAACTAACTACGCTAATTGTATGGATTTACTTGCTACTTTTTATTGTTTTGAGGTATTTATGATCTTAACACAAACAGAGTCTGGATGAGTAAACAGTTAGGAGCTGACATTGGGGAAAATACCCTAGCCCTCCCACAATCACAAATCACACATGCAATTTTTTTCCTCTGACCAAACTAAGATGACACAAGAAAAGAGACATTTCATCTCCTTATCTGGTCTGGAGCAATCTTGCTGTGTTCACCCAAGTTTCAACTTTGATATTCTTAACTCCCAGAAAAAAACTCTCAGGGCAGCTGTCGGAGGAGGAGAGATACTCAACAAGCCAGCCTTCAGAATATTAAAGTGATAGGGTCTGCGCTCTCAAAATCAATTTCTCGTGTTTGTTTCCCCTTTGTCCATTCTGTGCAGTCCTATTCCTAATTTAATTTCTAATGTACTTACAACTAATAATTGAATATCAGTTTCAAGCTCAGAAAATCATTATTACTAGTAATAAAAACATAGCACAATATGACTCTTCCCTTAACTATTCCCACATGCACCCTTCAAACCAAAGTTAGAATTTACTGAGTGATCAATTTAAGCCAATTTATCCATATCCATATTGTTATCATCGATGTATTTACTCATATATGTATATATATGCACGTAAATATATGTGTACAGTACTTATGTTACACATAATATATTCACTTAACATTAAAATTGGTAATCTTCCAAAGAGACCTAGCACTGGTTTTTAATCTTTGCATCATAGATGGGTAAGTTGAGGTGTTGGAATAGTAACTAATTGTAGTTAGTACTGGAGTCAGGGTTCAGTCTTGTTTCATGTGTTTCCAGATATGTGATTTCTATAGAATGTGACACTGCCTCTTCAAGATTATACGAATAGATCATGAAAGTGAAAAGAGGATATGTGTGTATAGTACTTATGTTATACACAATATACTCATTTAATATTAAAAGGGGTAATCTTCCATAGACACCTAGCATTGGTTTTTAATCTTTGCTTCACAGATGGGTAAACTGACGTGTTGGAATAGTAACTAATAGTAGTTAAGTATGGAATCAGGGAGGGTTTGGACATTTTTCATATGTTTCCAGGTCTGTAATTTTCATAGG
>NW_003857440.1:0-1300 GCF_000181295.1 Otolemur garnettii | reverse complement strand
GGGTAGCTCCTAACTGCCCCGTTCAGACTTCTCTCTAAACTCAGGAATACCTGGCTTTAGGAAAAACTCCTCTGTAGGTCTCTGTCTAGGTCAGAACTCAGGATGCCCATTTTCTGGCCAGATCTCCAGGTTTCAGTCCAACTCGAGGTCAGGGATGCCTGATGTTTGAACAAAACTCTGAAGGTTGACTGAGTCAGGCACCGCCCCCCCACCCCCACCCCGGCTTCAGACCTTTATTTCTACTGACATGTGACCATCCCTAAAAAAGTCCTTTTCTTTCTCTTAGTTGTCATCATAGGTAACATTCAGTCAGCCCCACCCAAGGACTCCCCATTGGACTGTATCCTTAAAAATTTAAAAATTTTGGGACTTACCTAACCTCAATCTCAAATATTTAGTGTTCTATTACAATATAGCCTGGCCACAATGTGAATGAAATGACCAGAAATTTTGTCCTGAGAATGCATCTCTTAATCATAATACTATTCTGCCACTCAATTTGTATTGCTACTAGCTTAGCAAGTAGCCTTTACATTGAAGCTTTCTTTGAACTTGTTAGACTTCTTGATCTTCATTCTACTTGCCACATGTTACTTCTTACCCCTACATCCCTTCAACTGTCTTCAATTTACAAATGATGTTTCTCTTTCAGCTTCCCCCATTCCTCCTCCTCCTTCTTCTCCACCTCCGCCACTCTCACCCTGCCACACTCACTCTGGCCGGCAACACTCGTATCCCACCACCCATGCACCAACCAGTTCCTCAGTGGAAGCTGGGTCAGAGAGCATCATAAATTACTCAGAGCCAGGCTGAAAATCAAGCCCTCTTTCTTTCAAGGCTGTTTGAAGCTATTAGCCATTACCCTCTTTACTAATTTAGAATCCTTTGTAACTCATTAAGAGGCCTAAGGCTACACAAGACAAACTTATAAGTACTCAATTTACATAACAAATTACTTGAGTCTGTGTATACAGCTGGTGGTTTGTCACTGATTAACAAACCTTTAGACAAAGCTTCATTTCTTTTTTCTTTTCTTTTCTTTCTTTCTTTCTTTCTTTTTTGCAGTTTTTGGCTGGGGCTGGGTTTGAACCCTCCACCTCTGGCATATGGGACTGGAGCCCTACGGGCACCACCCACAAAGCTTCATTTCTTTAACCAATTATTCAACAGGTCTGGAAAGTCTTACAAATCTCTTATAAGTTATATTCAGCCTATCTCCCCAAATCCTCTGCAAAAAATAGAAAAGACTCACTCAGCTCTTAAACAATAGCTTATAAAACTTTTCTAGAACTGTGACAAA
>NW_003857439.1:0-1300 GCF_000181295.1 Otolemur garnettii | reverse complement strand
AGACACTTTGAGAGAAAACAATGAATACTTTTTAAAGCATGAAGAAACAATGTCATTACTCATTAAGAAAATGAAAATCAAAACTTGAATGAAATGCCACCTTATACACACTAGGATGGCTAAAATAATGAAAAAGCAGAAAATAACCTATGTTGCCAAGAATTTAGAGAAATCAGAACCCTTATACATCGCTTCTGGGATTTTAAAATGCTGTAGCCACTTTGAAAGCAATCTGGCAGTTCCTTAAAATATTAAGCAGAGTGCCATATGACCTAGCAATTCCACTCATAAATACTTATGCAGGGGAATTAAAAAATACGCATCCATCCTGGCCTGGAGCAGTGCTTCATGCCTGTAATTCCAGCACTTGAGGAGTCTGAGGCAGTAGGATTGCTTAAGGCCTGGAGTTCAAGACCAGCCTGGACAACATAGCAAGACCCCATCTATTAAAAAGAAATAGCCAAGCTTGTTAACAAAAGACAGTTTAACAAGAGAAAAACTAACAGAAGCTTAGTGATATATGTATTCTTTTTCATGTGTTGAAGATATTCAGGGGAAAAAAATGAGTAAATCTCAAAGTGGTAGTTTTGAGTTCAGGCTTAGATGCCATCTTTAACTAACTGAAACAAAGAAAAAAAGAATGAGAAGGAGCACCAGAGAGGCAACCAAGTAAAGTGCACAGTATGGTAAACAAAAGTAAGTTTTGCTACCTGGACTTAAGTTGAAGCCATCTCCACTGATGAGAGTGTCTGGTGACTTAATCATCCTCCTCTTCCTGATACAGAAAAGGAGATGTTCTTACAGATGGAGATTTCATTTATAAATGGAAATTTTCTTACAAAGGGGTAACTCCTGTTTTCAGAGCTTTTCCTGTGTCTATGTTGCCTCAAAATAAACAGCTCAAATTAGTCCTTATGCCAAAGGGGCATGTTTTAGAGCAGCCTATTCTAGCCTCCTGTAGTTATATTTCAGAGTAGCATGTTTTGGGTCTCCTACAGTACTATAGTCTTTAAAGTACTTAGGAAATAACAATTTTTGTGCCTACTCATTGGCTAAAGTTTGATGAGCATTCATCAATGATAAGCAAACCTATCTTAGAGGAGAAGGAAGGTGTCAGCCACACCATTTTCTTCAACTCAAGGGATTATTTACCTAGTTAAACAAATCTGACTTTTTATAGTTAGTAGAGAAAGGACTTTCAGCAACAAATATTAAACCCTGAGTACAAAAAAGTAAAGGTAGGCAGTTTCTTGACTCTCCACCTAACACACACCATTTTGTGGTGCTAATAGCTGTGAAT
>NW_003857438.1:0-1300 GCF_000181295.1 Otolemur garnettii | reverse complement strand
CTTGAAAAGTTTGATAGAATTCGGATGTGAAGCCATCTGGTCCTGGACTTTTCTTTTTTGGGAGATTTCATATTGTTGATGCTATTTCAGTGATTGATATAGGTCTATTCAAGATTTCTAATTCTTTCTGGTTGAGTCTAGGAAGGTGGTGTGCTTCTAGGTATTTGTCCATTTCCTTTAGATTTTCATATTTCTGGGAATAGAGACTTTGTAGTAATCATTGAGGATTTTTTTAATTTCTGAAGTATTTGTTATTTCTCCTTTATCATTTCTGATAGATGATATTAGAGATTTTACTTTCTATTTCTGGTTAGATTGGCCAAAGGTTGATCAATTTTGTTAATCTTTTCAAAAAAACAACTTTTTGTTTTGTTGATCTTTTGAATGATTCTTTTGTTTTCAATTGCATTTAATTCTGCCCTAATTTTAGTTGTTTTTTTCCTTCTGATGGGTTTGAGGTTGTAATGTTCTTCCTTTTCCAGTTGCTTGAGATGATCCATTAAGTTGTTGGCTTCCTCTCTTTCTGTTTTCTTTATGAAGGCTTCCAATGCTATAAACTTCCCTCTTAGGATCACCTTTGCAGTATCCCACAGGTTTTGATAATTTGTGTCTTCATTTTCATTTAGTTCCAAAAATTTGGTGATTTCCTTCTTAACCTCGTTTTTGACCCAGCTATCATTCAGCCTAAGATTATTTACTTTCCATGACTTTGATTATGACGATTCTTGTTGCTATTGAGTTCAACTTTTATTCTATGGTGGTCTGAGAAGATACAAGGAATAATTTTTACACTTTTAAATTTGCTGAGCTCTTTTTTAGTACTTTTTAATCATAGAAATATGGGTAAAGCAATTTTGAAATTATTGAGCAAATGAGTAATTGAGTTGATGTTGAAGTGAGTCAAGGTTCTCACTATGGAAAAAGGATATACAAATATATCATGAGAGAAGGCACAAAAGAACCTTATGGTATGGATTGGAATTGAAGATATCAGCATAAAATTGTGCTTTCTAAATTATATATATAAGTGATATACACATGTAAACATATAGGTGTATGTATGTTTGTGTTTGTATGTATGTTAAATGAATGCTGGTATATATGTTTATATGTATGTATATGTATAGGTACACTTATACCTATTTCCTGTGTCTATTTGTTGAAATACCTAAGAATCAAAGACACCCCAGTAGGATTATACCTAAAACCCTTGGTTTCTAATACCATTCTCCACTAAAATGAATCAAGGATCTCGGGAGACATGATTGACTTCAGGTATAGGGTAGGGTAGGTAAAAGAT
>NW_003857437.1:0-1300 GCF_000181295.1 Otolemur garnettii | reverse complement strand
TGATCCATTCATGGGTTGATGGGCACTTGGGCTTCTTCCATGACTTAGCAATTATGAATTGGGCTGCAATAAACATTCTGGTACAAATATCTTTGTTACGTGATTTTTGGTCTTCTTGATATATACCTAGTAGAGGAATTGTAGGATCAAATGGCAGGTCTATTTTTAGATCTCTAAGTGTTCTTCAAACATCTTTCCAAAAGGAACATATTAGTTTTCATTCCCACCAGGATTTCTCCACATCCATGCCAGCATCTCTGGTTTTGGGATTTTGTGATGTGGGCTAATCTTATTGGCGTTAGATGATATCTCAAAGTAGTTCTAATTTGCATTTTTTTCTGATGATTATGGATGATGAGCATTTTTCATGTGTCTGTAGGCTATGCACCTGTCTTCTTCAGGGAAGTTTCTCTTCAAGTCCCTTGCCCACCCTGAGATGGGATCACTTGTTTTTTTCTTGATAATACGTTTGAGTTCTCTGTGGATTCTGGTTATTAAACCTTTGTTGGAGACATAACCTGCAAATATCTTCTCCCATTCTGAAGGCTGTCTGCTTGCTTTACTTACTGTGTTCTTGGCTGTGTAGAAGCTTTTTAGTTTGATCAGGTCCCAGTAGTGTATTTTTCATGTTGTTTCAGTTGCCTGGGGGCTCCTCCTCATAAAATATTTGCCCAGGCCGATTTTTTCAAGAGTTTTGCCTGTACTTTCTTCTAGTATTTTTATAGTTTCATGTCTTAAGTTTAAATCTTTAATCCAGTGAGAGTCTATCTTAGTTAATGGTGAGAGGTGTGGGTCTAGTTTTAATCTACAGGTCACCAGCCAGTTTTCCCAGAACCATTTGTTAAATAGGGAATCCTTTCCCCACTCAGTGTTTTTAATTGGCTTGTCAAAGATCAAATAATGGTAAGTAGCTGGGTTCATCTCTTGATTCTCTATTCTGTTCCATACATCTACCTCTCTGTTTTTGTTCCAGTACCATGCTGTTTTGATCACTATGGATTTATATGGATTATATTATATTACCAGTCTGAGATCTGGTAGCGTAATTTCTCTTGCTTTGTTTTTATTCCTGAGTAATGTCTTGGCTATTCAAGGTTTTTTCTGATTCCATATAAAACGAAGTATTATTTTTTCCAGATTTTAAAAGTATGACAGTGGAGCTTTAATAGGGATTGCATTAAAATTATATATTGCTTTGGGTAGTATTGACATTTTAACAATGTTGATTCTTCCCAGCCATGAGCATGGTATGTTTTTCCATTTGTTAACATTTTCAGCTATTTCTTTTCTTAGAGTTTCA
>NW_003857436.1:0-1300 GCF_000181295.1 Otolemur garnettii | reverse complement strand
CGGCATATGGGGCCGGCATCCTACACTTTAGAGCCACAGGCACTGCCCCCTATGGCACATTTCTGATCACAAAAATGTCATCAAACTTCTAAATAAAGACACCAAACACTTTTTTTGGGGGGGAGACTGGAGCCTCAAGCTATCCCCCTGGGTAGAGTGCTGTGGCATCTCAGCTCACAGCAACCCCCAACTCCTGGGCTCAAGCGAGCCTCCTGCCTCTGCCTCCCGAGACAGGGCCTCAAGCTGTCCCCCTGGGTAGAGTGCCATGGCTTCACAGCTCACGCAACCTCCAACTCCTGGGCTTAAGCGAGTCTCCTGCCTCTGCCTCCCAAGTAGCTGGGACCACAGGTGCCCGCCACAATGCCTGGCTATTTTTTGGTTGCAACCATCATTGTTGTTTGGCGGGCCTGGGCTGGATTCAAACCTGCCACCTTAGGTGTATGTGGCTGGCGTCTTAGCCACTTGAGCCACAGGCGCTGAGCCATACACACACATTTGTAATGTGCAATGAAGGATCAAGGACACAGTAACTATAATAAAGCTCTGATCCATAAGGGGAAGACTGAAAGGCAAGCAGCAGTACCTAGTGTACATCAGTCTCCAACAGCTGATCCCAAAGACACTGCAGAGTGGGGAGGGGATCTGAATGGTCACACACATTGTGAGTTCGTGCCAGGCCTAAAAGGGGCAAATGTCACTTGGACACATGCCATGAGCTCAGAGTCAGTTACACGGTCCTAATCAAATTAGAAAAGCCTGTGAAAGTATGTTACTTGTGGCTCGGTGCCTGTGGCTCAGCGGCTAGGGCTCCAGCCACACACTGGAGCTGGCGGGTTCGTATCCAGCCCCAGCCTGCCAAACAACAATGACAACAACAACAACAAAAAGAAAGTATGTTAGTTGTGTGCCAAAAAAGAAGAGGAAAAATGGATACTGATGAGCCCTAGCAGTCCTTGTTATCATGGTGACTTGATCCTTGTATTAAGTAATCAACCTTTGTAACCTTAAAGATGATTTTGCTATAAAGAGTTTTTCTGGGCTCCATGCCTGTGGCTCAAGTGGCTAAGGCGCCAGCCACATACACCTAAGGTGGCGGGTTCTAATCCAGCCCGGGCCCGCCAAACAACAATGACGGCTGCAACCAAAAAATAGCCGGGCATTGTGGCGGGTGCCTGTGGTCCCAGCTACTTGGGAGGCAGAGGCAAGAGACTCGCTTGAGCCCAGGAGTTGGAGGTTGCTGTGAGCTGTGATGCAACGGCACTCTACCCAGGGGGACAGCTTGAGGCTCTGTCTCAAAAAA
>NW_003857435.1:0-1300 GCF_000181295.1 Otolemur garnettii | reverse complement strand
GAGAGGCAGCACACCCTTCTTTGTGAGGCTTCCAGTGTGCTGCCCTGAGAATCAGGCTGCCCCTCTATTGATTTCATACATCAGGGTTACAATCATAAATCTCATGAGGGAAAGACAAACAATTCCTTCATGATTCTTACTGTACTTGCATTTCTACTAACTAGACTAATTCTTCAACTAACTACGCTAATTGTATGGATTTACTTGCTACTTTTTATTGTTTTGAGGTATTTATGATCTTAACACAAACAGAGTCTGGATGAGTAAACAGTTAGGAGCTGACATTGGGGAAAATACCCTAGCCCTCCCACAATCACAAATCACACATGCAATTTTTTTCCTCTGACCAAACTAAGATGACACAAGAAAAGAGACATTTCATCTCCTTATCTGGTCTGGAGCAATCTTGCTGTGTTCACCCAAGTTTCAACTTTGATATTCTTAACTCCCAGAAAAAAACTCTCAGGGCAGCTGTCGGAGGAGGAGAGATACTCAACAAGCCAGCCTTCAGAATATTAAAGTGATAGGGTCTGCGCTCTCAAAATCAATTTCTCGTGTTTGTTTCCCCTTTGTCCATTCTGTGCAGTCCTATTCCTAATTTAATTTCTAATGTACTTACAACTAATAATTGAATATCAGTTTCAAGCTCAGAAAATCATTATTACTAGTAATAAAAACATAGCACAATATGACTCTTCCCTTAACTATTCCCACATGCACCCTTCAAACCAAAGTTAGAATTTACTGAGTGATCAATTTAAGCCAATTTATCCATATCCATATTGTTATCATCGATGTATTTACTCATATATGTATATATATGCACGTAAATATATGTGTACAGTACTTATGTTACACATAATATATTCACTTAACATTAAAATTGGTAATCTTCCAAAGAGACCTAGCACTGGTTTTTAATCTTTGCATCATAGATGGGTAAGTTGAGGTGTTGGAATAGTAACTAATTGTAGTTAGTACTGGAGTCAGGGTTCAGTCTTGTTTCATGTGTTTCCAGATATGTGATTTCTATAGAATGTGACACTGCCTCTTCAAGATTATACGAATAGATCATGAAAGTGAAAAGAGGATATGTGTGTATAGTACTTATGTTATACACAATATACTCATTTAATATTAAAAGGGGTAATCTTCCATAGACACCTAGCATTGGTTTTTAATCTTTGCTTCACAGATGGGTAAACTGACGTGTTGGAATAGTAACTAATAGTAGTTAAGTATGGAATCAGGGAGGGTTTGGACATTTTTCATATGTTTCCAGGTCTGTAATTTTCATAGG
>NW_003857434.1:0-1300 GCF_000181295.1 Otolemur garnettii | reverse complement strand
AAAAAAAAAATATATATATATATATATACATATATATATATAGCAATAAAGAAAAGGAAAGAGAGACCAGGTGTGGTAGTTGACACCCATAATCCAATCACTCTGGAAGGCAAAGATGGGTGGACCCCATGAGCTCAGGAGTTTGAGGCCATCCTGAGTAAGAGCAAGATCCTGTTTTTACCAAAAATAGAAAAATTATCCAGGCTGGTGTGTGGCAGGAGTCTGTAGTCCCAGCTACTCGGGAGGCTGAGGGGAGAGGATCACCTGAGCCCAAGAGATTGAGGTTGCTGTGAGCTATGATGGTGCTATGGCATTCTACCCAAGGCAACATAGTGGGGCTCTGTCTCCACAAAAAGGGGAGGGGCTGGGTGTGGTGACTCACACCTGTAATCCAATCACTCTAGGAGGCCAAGGCAGGAGGATTGCCTGAGCTCAGGAGTTGCCAACCAGCCTGAGAAAGAGTAAGACCCCCATCTCTAAAAATAGCCAGCTGTTGTGGGGGGGGGGGTTCTGTAGTCCCAGCTACGTGAGCGGCTGAGGGAAGAGAATTGTTTGAGCCCAGGAGTTTGAGGTTGCTGTAAACTATGACACCATGGCAATGAGTGAGACTCTGCCTTAAAAAAAAAAAAAAGAGAAAAATTGTTTACCAGTACATGTATGTTCTGCAACAAGGCAAGACAAATTTATATTCATTTATTTGAAATTCCAAAGGATATCCTGTAAAGCTCTAGTGAGAAAGAAGTAAGAAAGTAATTAATTGCAATGCCTATCATTACTAATAAGAACATGAAAAATATAATTTATATCTTTATTAGTATCATCTTTATTGTTTTATTTTAGTGAATATAATGTTTTTATTTGGATTTATATACAAATGGATGGTTCTGACCTAAACCCATTGGTCTCCTAAACCCATTTTCTCCATGAGGGCATAAGATTTTCAGCTGGGGCTCGGCGCCTGTGGCTCAAGCGGCTAAGGTGCCAGCCACATACACCTAAGGTAGCAGGTTCGAATCCCCAGCCCGGGCCTGCCAAACAATGATGGCTGCAACCAAAAAAACGGCTGGGCGTTGTGGTGGGGGCCTGTAGTCCCAGCTACTTGGGAGGCTAAGGCAGGAGACTTGCTTGAGCCCAGGAGTTGGAGGTTACTGTGAGCTGTGATGCCATAGCACTCTACCCAGGGGGATAGCTTGAGGCTTTGTCTCAAAAAAAAAAAAAGATTTTCACCTGGAAATAGGAGCTTTTTTTCCTTTCTTTCCTTCTTCCTTCCTTCCTTCCTTCCTTTTTTCTTTCTTTCTTT
>NW_003857433.1:0-1301 GCF_000181295.1 Otolemur garnettii | reverse complement strand
TACACTGTATATACTATACCTGAAATTTCAACATTTTGAGTATTTACCACTTATATAATAAATTTTGTTTCTGTTTTTTGTTGTAAAAAAAAAAATAGAGAAGCACAGATTCAAAATAAATTACTGACCTTAAGAAATTTCCTTTATGACAGTCAAATATATATATATGGGTTCTTCAAGCAATAATGTCAGTAAAATAAGCAGAGAATTTTGATCTGAAGAATCAAAGACCAGTCCCCGTATTTGAATATGTTGCTGATGTGGGCCGAGCAGTAAAGTCTGGCTGAGCAGGTGGTCATGGGCCCAGCAGTAAAGTCTCCCTGAGCAGGTGGTCACGGACCGAGCAGTAAAGTCTCGCTGAGCAGGTGGTCATGGGCCCAGCAGTAAAGTCTCCCTGAGCAGGTGGTCACGGACCGAGCAGTAAAGTCTCGCTGAGCAGGTGGTCACGGGCCGAGCAGTAAAGTCTCGCTGAGCAGGTGGTCACGGGCCGAGCAGTAAAGTCTCGCTGAGCAGGTGGTCACAAGCCCTAACACTTTCTGTAGACTGTCACCGTTTGCTGATTCTTGTAAGGGGTTGAGAAACTGTCATATTTCCCTCCCTTCAGATTATTCCCATTCAATTTTAAAAATGTATCTTTATTTCTAAAGTGAAGATAAAGTATCTATCACGGAATTACTACAAATATTTGGCTTTGAGGGCTTTTGATTATTTATTTTGCGGAGAGGAAGAGGTTCTAAAGTAGGAGCAGTTTGCTGCAGTCGACCCAAACTGCTCAGCTCTGTGTGGTTTTGTTTAATTTCCCCTCTCCTGCTACTACACTGTGTCAGGAACTGAGATAAGGGACTTTTGCTTATCAAGTAGAATGGCAAATCTAACAACTACATTTCTAACAGAATAGTGGGAATAGTGAGAAATCCGTCTCTGACAAGAAGTAGCAAATTCACAGGTCGCTAATCCATGCAAGAATTTATTCTACAGAATCTTCTCCCCTTGCCCTGTCTCAGAAAGAGCAGCTCAGGGGATGCCGGAGACCCATATGGAGTGTTCAGAGCCAGGCCTGACGATGCTGGATAATTGTGTGTGCCTCAGAGCAAAGACGGATTAATCCTAGCAAGTAGGGAAGTGGTAATTGGTGACTGACATTGGAGGTTTTCAGAGAGGCCAGAATCAAACAGCATTTTTCTTTTTACTATGAGCAACAGAGTTTTCCATTGTCTCAATCAATTCCCTGTGCAGTAGCTTAGTAAAATGAAAGCAAACATTATTTGGAACATTAGCCATAAGTCATGCAAAATTCCACA
>NW_003857432.1:0-1301 GCF_000181295.1 Otolemur garnettii | reverse complement strand
CTCCCTTCACCATAGCTTCAAAGAAAATGAAATACTTAGGAATATAGCTAACAAAAGAGATGAAAGATCACTATAAAGAAAATTGCAAAACCCTAAGAAAATAAATAGCAGAGGATATTAACAAATAGAAGAACATACCATGCTCATGGCTGAGAAGAATCAACACTGTTAAAATGTCTATACTTCCCAAAGCAATCTACCAATTCAGTGCCATCCCTATTAAAATACCAACATCGTACTTCTGAGACTTGGAAAAAATAATTCTTCATTTTGTATGGAACCAGAAAAAAAGCCATATAGCTAAGGCAGTTCTTAGTAATAAAAACAAACCCAGGGGCACCTACCAGTTTTAGGCTGTACTACAAAGCCACAGTGGTCAAAATAGCATGGTACTGGCACAAAAATAGAGACATAGACACTGGAAATCAAATAAAAAACCAGGAAATGAAACTAACACCTTACAGCCACCTAATCTTCGATAAACCAAACAAGAACATACACTGGGGGAAAGACTTCCTATTTAATAAATGGTGCTGGGAGAACTGGATATCCACATGAAGAAGACTAACTGGACCTGCACCTTTCTACACTCACAAAAATTGATTCAAGATGGATAAAAGACCTAAATTTAATGCATGAAAACATAAAAATCCTCAAAGAAAACATAGGAAAAACACTTGACGATACCAACTTGGGGAAAGACTTCATGAAGAAGACTGCCTTGGCGACTGCAACAACAACAAAAATAAACAAGTGGGACTTAATTAAACTGAAAAGCTTCTGTACAGCTAAGGAGACAACAGCCAAAGCAAATAGACAAGCTACACAATGGGAAAGGATATTTGCATATTTTGATTCAGACAAAAGCTTGGTAACTAGGATCTATAGAGAACTCAAATTAATACACATGAAAAAAGCCAACAATCCCATATATCAATGGATAAAAGTGATGAATAATAGAACCTTCTCCAAAGAAGACAGGAATGGCTAGCAAATATATGAAAAAATGCTCATTGTCCCTAATTATTAGAGAAATGCAAATCAAAACCACCCTGAGATATTATCTAACCCCATAGAGAATGGTCCACATCACAAAATCTCACAACTGCAGATGCTGGCACGGATGTGGAAAGAAAGGAACACTTTTACACTGCTGGTGGGACTGCAAACTGATACAACCTTTTTGGAAGGAAGTATGCAGAACCCTCAAAGAAGTCAAGCTAGACCTCCCATTTGATCCTGCAATCCCATTACTGGGCATCTACCCAGAAGGAAAAAAAAATCCTTTTATCATAAGGACA
>NW_003857431.1:0-1301 GCF_000181295.1 Otolemur garnettii | reverse complement strand
CAGTTCACAGCAACCTCAAACTCTTGGACTGAAGTGATCCTCTCACCTCAGCCTCCTGAGTAGCTATGGCTACAGGCCCCTGCCATGCCTGGCTATTTTTAGAGATTGGGTTTCACTTTTGCTCAGGCTGATCTTGAACCCATGAGCTCAGGCAATCTACTCAACCCAGCCTCTTAGAGTGCTAAGATTACAGGCATGACCTACCACACCTGGAAGTTGTCTAGTCTTTTATTATTATTATTTTTTAATTTCTTTTTGTGAGACAGAGTCTCACTATGTCACCCTTTGTAGCATGCTGTGGCATCACAGCTCACAGCAACCTTAAACTCTTAGGCTTAAGCTATTCTCTTGCCTCAGCCTCCCGAGTAGCTGGGATTATAGGTGCCTGCCACAATACCTGGCTATTTTTCGATTGCTGTTGTCATTGTTGTTTAGGAGGCCCGGGCTAGGCTCGAACCTGCCAGCTTCAGTATATGTGGCTGGTGCCCTACTCACTGAGCTATAGGCACCAAGCCAGTTGTCTAGTCTTTTAAAATCTATTTGATTTGGTCTCTTACTCTGAATTTGTACTTTTAATGGACTAGTACTTGAGTTAAGTCAAGTTACCTGTTTTTCCCTATGTAAGGGGAAAAGGGGTGTGTAAGGGTGTGCATGTGAGTATGTGCGTGTGTATGTGCAGGGATTGGGGGAGAGCTAGCTTTATAAACTGAGAGTGCTCCATTTCTCTTAGAGGGCCTTGGGCTGAGTGACAGAATCCACCAACCTGCCTTGATTCTTTTTTTTTTTTTTGAAGCAGAGTCTCATTTGCCCTCAGTAGAGTATTGTGTACATCACAGCAACCTCAAACTCTTGGGCTTAAGTGATCATTTTGCCTCAGCCTCCCAAGTAGCTGAGACTACAGGCACCCACCACAATGCCTGGCTAGTTTTTAAGAGATGGGGTCTTGCTCTTGCTGAGGCTGGTCTCGAACTCCCGAGCTCAGGCAATCTACCTGCCTGGTGCTAGGATTTTAGGCATGAGGTGCCACACCCAGATTCTGCCTTGATTCTTGAGAGTACACCAATACTCTATACTCTGGTACAATCAACCTGCTCAATTTGCTTTTCAACTATTCACAAGGTTCTTCATGAGACAGCAGTGGTTTAATTAGTTGGGAAGAATTGCTTCCAAATTTTCTCAGTCTATAAAGAAATAGTGGAGACGCCATTTATTTTACCCACCCCAAATGGTTCTTTGAATGGATTTGATCTCTAAGTTTAGCTGTAATCAGTTCTGTAGTTTGATCTTGACTTTGTTTAGGG
>NW_003857430.1:0-1302 GCF_000181295.1 Otolemur garnettii | reverse complement strand
TGTCCAGTAGTCCAGCCATCCTCAGTGTCCCTTTGCTTGTAGTTGTCTCCCTCTAATCGTCACCTCCACCCTCACATGAGACTCTCCTGTGTCTTTCTGTCTAAATTTCACTCTTTTAATAAGGGCATCAGTCATTAGATTAGGGCCCACTCTAATTCAATGTGACTTCATCTTAATTTGATTATATCCACACAGACCTTATTTCACGTTCCCAAATACTGGGGAGACATGAACTTGGAGGGACAAGATTTAACCCACTACAGTATGTAATTTTTTTTTTCTTTTTGAGACAGAGTCTTGCTCTGTCACCCTGGGTGGAGTGCTATGATATCATACCTCACAGCAACCTTAAACTCCTGGGTTCAAGTGATCCTTTTGCCTCAGCCTCCTGAGTAGCTAGGACTACAGGTGCCCACCACAATGCCTGACTTCTTTTTTCTAATTTTTTCTTTTTTTAGTAGAGATGGGGTCTCACTCTTGTTCAGGCTGGTCTCAAACTTCTGAGCTCAGATGATCCACCCGCCTTGGCCTCCCGGAGTGCTGGGATTACAGGTGTGAGCCTCTGCGTCTGGCCTAGTATATAAAGATTTTATAGATAGAGAGGGAAGAAAGGGGTGGGAGGGGGACGTGCACAGTGTAGCAAATGTTAGTAAAGGATGGATTCTGGTGAGAGATATGTGAGTCTCCATTGTATCATTCTCTTACATTTTCTAAAATCTAAAATGTTTCAAAATAATTTATTTTGGAGAAAATATTATGTAAAGAAAAAGATTATAAAGACACTGCCATTGTTCTTGAGGCTATGTTGGTGTTACGGAGGACAAGTGGAGGTGATGCATCATGATGACTTTAGTGCAAGAACAGGGAGGTGGTGCCAACTCAGCCTGGCAGAGTTAGGGAGGGTTTGGGTGAGAGGGGATTCCCGTAAGTCACATTTGAAAATGTCTGCTGCACCCTCCCTTGTGCCGGCTGTGCTCCCCGACCTTCCCCCTGTGCGAGTCTTCAGAGCAGCGTGGAGACCTGACCTAGGAGGTGGAGGCTCTAGGCATCCTCCTGACCCCACAGCCTGCTCTGCCGGCCATGCCTTGTGGGGGGCGGGGGGTGGCCGCTCCTTCCTTGTGCACCTGCCTTGTGATGTAAAGCAGACTGCTAGCCTTGCGCTGGCCTTCTGCTCACCAGCCAGTCTGTAAGGCGTCACCTATCCCAAGAGGCAAGCTACAAGAGAAGGAACTTGAAAATGTGGCCCCCTAAAGACAGTGGATCCCCTTTGAATATTACCAATTTGCAGCCACAGGAAGGTAA
>NW_003857429.1:0-1302 GCF_000181295.1 Otolemur garnettii | reverse complement strand
GTTCCAAATCGAGAACAAACCGTCTTGGACGCTACTGCATTTTCCTGGAATCCGTTTCCTTTTTCCTCCCTTCCCGGGGCACTTCCCAATGACTTTCTAAAGAGTTAAAGACCTCAGACTGACCCGAAGTGAGAAAAGTCAGGATAATGCAGTGGATTTTAAATGGAGTTATTATGTTTAAAGTTAAAGATTGTTCTTTATTCTGACATTGTGACCTGTCCCTATTTTGGAGTTACAACATTCTTTCTTTTTATGAAATACTGTTGTTGGGTGGTGCCGGCTCGGGGCTTCCCTCCTCATGCTGGGAGCAGGAGCACTGTCAGACTCACACCAAGCAAGCCCTCGACGGACCACACACACACGACCTGTCCCGCCCTCTGAGGCTGTGCCTGAAAAGGTGGACTGGCCCTTTGGGTCCCCAGCTTCCCTCCCCGACAGGTCGGGTGGGAGTGGCTGGGCAAGGGCGGAGACTCACTTCTCCACCCCCTCTTTGCTGCTGGACAGGGCGGGAGATTAAAGGCTGTGGCTAAGGGATGTGGCTAAGGGTACGGCCAAATTGCCCTAGGGAATGTTCCCCAGTAGGAACAGGTAACAAGGAGCCTCTAGTAAATTTACACTAACCTGGCATTGGACTCATTCATTATCATATAATTAAAATCGCAGTGGGTTCTCCAGGAAGGTGGGAGGAAGTCCCCTGTGTATTAAGAAATGTTGTTATGGAACCCCAACCTGTCAATTACCTACCCCAAAGGTGGGAGACAACAGCCAGTTCTGCTGGGGAGGTGGGACAAACCAGATGGCCGAGTTAGCCGGTAACAGACGGTGTGCTCAGACGCGGGTCCCTTCTCCATCCGCAGAGAGGGACCTGTCTCTCTCCTGCTCTCCCGGTAGTTTGCTTGCCTCTGTTCTGTAGAAGTGTGTGTGACGGTGATTGCTTTTCCATCAGCACTGGGAGCCGAGAACCCGGAACGCCCAGATGAGAGGGAGCCGGCATTATCATCGCTATAGTGACTTTTTCTTTTCAAAAATGTGCTTGACAAAAATATTCTGACGAAAGCTTTACAGGTAGGCAACACTACATTAATCGTCCTCAAATTTATATTTGAAATTCTATCGATCTTTGAAATTCAAAGCCTGGCAACTATAACTATAGACAAAGACCTATACCTGAATTCTAATACTTACTTCCAGGTTTCCCTGAAAGAGAACACACTTGGTAACAGAGACTAGAAATATTTTCAAGGGTATGACAGATGATTTTTCACATCTAATAGGTGATAAGTCGCCACCTCTCAAGTTTTC
>NW_003857428.1:0-1302 GCF_000181295.1 Otolemur garnettii | reverse complement strand
ATTATTATTATTATTTTTAGAGACAGAGTCTCACTTTATCACCCTTGGTAGAGTGCTGTGGCATCACAGCTCACAGCAACCTCCAGCTCTTGGGTTCAGGCGATTCTCTTGCCTCAGCCTCCCAAGTAGCTGGTACTATAGGCGCCCACCACAACACCCAACTATTTTTTTGTTGTAGTTTGTCTGGGGCTGGGTTTGAACCCGCCACCCTCAGTATAAGGGGCTGGCACCCTACTCACTGAGCCACAGGTGCTGCCCAGCAATGACTATTTTTGTTTTTTAAAGGAATATTTCTCTCTGTGCTAAACTCTGACATGTACTTAATAAATACTTAGAATTGTTATTATGTGCTATATATATGAAGATTCTTTGAGACTTTTTAGAGAGTTTTATCAAATATCACACTTTTTTTGCTTTTCTGCAGAAACTCACTGTACTCTGTTTGAAGACATTTTAAATGATTGATGCGACATATGTAGTACTATTTATGTAAGTAACTCAAGTGATAGCAATGTAAAATCTATGCTCAAATTCATGCGTGTTAGGCAATGACAATTAGGCTATACTGCCTCCTAACAAACTGTAATTCGTTTTAAGATGAATTCCCACTTCAGAAGTAATAAAGAGAAAAAGTGCATATTAGTATCAACGAATTACTGCCTAAAAAGGTTTCTGAAATAACAGTTTTATAGGAAAGCTTAATTTTACATTTTATTGGTTATTGGTATTTTATTTATTATATATATGTGTGTGTGTATATATATATATATTTTTTTTTTATTTTTTTTTTCCCCCAGAAAACTCTCACTCTGTAGCCCTAGGTAGAAAGCTGTGGTGTCACAGCTCACAGAAACCTCAAACTCTTGGGTAAATTCTCCCAGTAGCTGGGACTACAGGCTCCCACCACATCGCTTGGCTAGATTTTCTATTTTTTTTAGTTTAGTTTAGTTTTTTTAGTTTTTTTTGAGACTGAGTCTCACTATGTCACCCCTGGTAGATAGCTGTGGCATCACAGCTCACAGTAACCTCAAACTCTTGGGCTGAGGCGATTCTCTTGCCTCAGTCTTTCAAGTAGCTGAGCCTACAGGTGGCCACCAAAACATCTGGTTATTTTTTGTTGCAGTTGTCATTGCTGTTTAGCTGGCCTGGGCTGGGTACAAACCTGCCAGCCTAGGTGTATGTGGCTGGCACTGTAATCACTGTGCTATGAGCACCAAACCTAGTTTTTCTAATTTTTAGAAGAGATTGAGTCTCACTCTTGCTCAGGCTGGTCTCAAACTCCTGAGCTCAAGTAATCCACCC
>NW_003857427.1:0-1302 GCF_000181295.1 Otolemur garnettii | reverse complement strand
TTGCTGAACATCAAATGTGTTGAATAGCTAATGTGCTCCAGACCTACACTGGAAAGTATGACTTATTAATATGATATATGGAGTTCTCCCACCAGAATGACTTTATTGTAAGTTTAAAAACTTGCATTTCATATCAATAATGAAGATAATAAATAACACTCAGTCAGAACTCAGTTTCATAGTACAGTGCTATAGTTTGAGTGTCCCTACCCAAAACTCATGTAAGAAACTTAATTCCCAGTGTGGTGATGTTGAGAGATGGTGCCTTTAAAAGGTGACTAGATCATTAAAATAGATTAATGTGTTTCTCTGACACTGAATGAGCCCCCACCAGAAGCCAAGCAGGTGCCACTGCCATACTCTTGGGCTTCCAGTCACCAGAGTTGTGAACCAAATAAACTTATGATGATTATTATTATTTTGAGACAGAGTCTCACTCTTTTGCCCTGGGCAGAGTGTCATGGCGTTATAGTTCACAGCAACCTCAAACTCTTGCATTCAAACAATCCTCTTGCTTCAGCCTCCCAAAATAGATTTATTTTCTTTATAAATTGGTCCAGCCTCACACATCCTATTATAGCAACAAGGAATGGATTAAGACACATGGAAAATAACATTCAATTCTCTAGTGTCTCTTCAGTACTTCTGAATTTGCAAACCTCTCCTCATTTCACAAAATTCCCCATCCTTCCAGGAGATGGGCATGACTTGACACCCTGTATCAAGGAAACCAAGGCTCATTAGTAGTCTGAGTAAGAAAACAGATCTAGGACACTGTTCCTCAGCTACCAGGACATAATTCTTCAGGCCATGAAGGCCGATGTCCTAACTAATCTGTGAAGAGAGACAGTGAAGTCTTTAAACAAAAAGAGGAGGTGGCCTCCTTAAAACTGATGCATCTTCAGTCTTTATCTTTGAATTATTTCCAAGTACATGCTCAGGTGAACACATTCTCTGTGTCTCACACACACACACACACTCACACAGTGTTGTAAGAGGTTACTAAAGTGCACAGAATTTTCACTTTTTTTTGTTGATGTTGTTGCAGTTCTGCCAGGGGCGGGTTTGAACCCACCACCCTTGGTGTATGGGGCTGGCGCCCCACCCCCTGAGCCACAGGTGCCTCCCAGAATTTTTACTTTTTAGTTAGAAATACATGGGCATAAAGGGCTTCAGAGGATTCTGCAAAGATGTAATCATTCCAAATGCACAGCTTTGCCAGTTTACTTTTATAATCAAAGCACTGCGTGAATTTTAAAGGAAATACAATCTTTGTTATGTTAGAAAGCTCTGCAGTCACTG
>NW_003857426.1:0-1302 GCF_000181295.1 Otolemur garnettii | reverse complement strand
ACAATATTGAACAACCATCACATCACAATGGGTCGTGGTGGCTCATGCCTGTAATTCTACACTCTAGAGTCTGAGGCAGATGGATTGCTTGAACTCATGAATTCAAGAGCAGCCTGAGCAAGAGCTAGACCTGATCTCTACTAAAAATAGAAAAACTAACCAGAAGTCAGGAGACTGTAGTTCCAGACACTTAGGAGGCTGTGGCTAGTGGATCACTTGAGTTCTGAGGTCTCTGAGAGCTATGATGACACCACTGCACTCTACCCAGGGCAACAGCATGAGGCTCTGTCTCCAAGAAACAAACAAACAATTAGTCTAAATCTGCAGAGCCCAGTCCCTGGGTGGTGGTGGGTACCAGGTTAGGAACCAGGCCACACACAGGAGGTGAGTGGTGGCTGAGTGAGCAAAGCTTCATCTGTATTTACACTGTTCCCCACCACTCACATCACTTCCTAAGCTGTGCCCATGTCAAATCAGTGGTGGTATTAGATTCTCATGGGAGTGCAAACCCCACAATGTAGTAATAATAGAAATAAAGTGCCCAATAAATGTAATGAGCTTGAAACATCCAGGAACTCCTCCACCCACCCCATCCCCAGTAAGCAGAAAAATGATCTTCCATTGAAGTGGTCCCTGGTGCCAAAAAGGATAGGAACTGCTGGTCTAAATCACTTTTTCACTGACAGCAACGTGTCTTCATTCAATTCAACAGAATGCTATCTCTTGGATGCTTTCATTCTTTCCTTCCTTTTTTTTCTTTCTTGGAAACAGTGGATGTGCCTGTCCAATAATGCTGTGTCATCTGGCTTTTTGTTATGACTGCATATTGCATCATGTATAATACACGGAAAAGTCATGGCTAAAGTTGATGAGCTCAAGGAATATCTTTCTGAAGTGGATTTAGAAATACATCAAGTTTTGTTCACAAAATTAAAAGATAGGAGGAATGTTATGGAACGTCATAGGAGGATTGTCTAATAAAAGGAAGTGTGTGTTTCATTCTCTTTCTCTTTGGTACAGAAAGGTGGCCAGTCATGGGCCAGAATTCAGTTTGGGGGGCTCTTTGGAGATAGTCTTACTCCAAAGACCTTGTAGCCTATCATTCAACACTTAAAATTCTTAAATTTAAATTTCCTATCTTACCTCACTTCCTAAACCAGATCAGGCATAAAAGCCCCCATGGAAGCTCTGAGAACAGAAAGATGATTCCTGCCTGCTCAGTCATCACCTCAAGAACAAAAGTCATTTGTTAGGATGAAAATAATCCTGGAGTAAGAAGGGGAAGTAAGTGTCTTGTGCTTC
>NW_003857425.1:0-1302 GCF_000181295.1 Otolemur garnettii | reverse complement strand
ACCTTATAATGAGCTGAGCAGTATAAGAGCATTATAAGTGATCTTTCTATATTCTACATGTAAGTCCCTTGTCACCCAAACTATTTGCAAATATCTTTGCTCATTGTACACACTAACTCTGAAACATAAAAGACTGATGCTGTTAAAAACCAATTTATTTATTTCGTTCATTTGATGTTTTGACTTTGGTTGTCCTATGTGAGAAACAACTGCCAAAGGGCCATCCTAAAGATTTAGTCCTGTTGTTTTGGACAGTTATATGGTTTTAGCTCTTACACGTACATCTTTGCTGTATTTTGAGTTAACTTTAATGTATCGTCTGAGGTAAGGGTTCAATGTCACTCACTGGCACGGGACTTTCCAGTGGCACCAGCACCGTTTAATGAAAAAGCCTATTCTTTCCCCATCCAAGGGCCCTGCTACCCTTGTCAAGATTCTGTTGACCACAGATGAATGGATTCATTTCTGAACTCTCAATTTGATTCCCTTGATCTGTACGTCTATACTTATGCCAGTAGCACTGTCTTGATTACAGTGGCTTTGTCATATGTTTGGTCATCGGAGAATGTGAGCTTTCTAACGTTGTTTTGTTCAACGCTCTTTCGGATAGGCTGAGGCCCTTGAAATTTCTTATGAATTTTAGAGTCAGCTTGTCAATGTCTACAAAGAGCTAGACGGAGATTCTGATAGAGCTGGATTCTGTGGATTCTGTACATCGCTTTGGGGGAAAGTAGCAATCTCGCGATATGGAATGTTTTGATCCAGGAACATGAGATGTTTTTCCATGTATTTGGATCATTGAGTTTTCCTAAAAATAGTCTATCCTTCTCAGAAGATAGGTATTGCTATTATTTGGGGATATTTATTCCCAAATATTTCATCCGTTTGGATGCTACCGAAACTGGAGTTTTTTCATTTCCTTTTCAGGGTGTTCCTTAGAAGTATACAGAAATACAATTTATTTTTTCAGCTGATTCTTTTTTTTAAATTGCACGAACCTTGCTAAAGTCACTTTCCAGTTCTAACAGACTTTCTGTAGGTGCACGAGGAATTTCTCTATATAAGATCATGTCAAGCATGAATGGAGATCATTTTCCTTCTTCCGTTCCAATCGCAAGCTCTTTGATTTCCTTTTCTTCTCTGACTGCCCTGGCCTGCATCTCTAGTACAATATCTAATGGAAGTGGCAAGAGCCCACACCCTTGTCTTCTTGCTCCTCATCTGAGAGGAAAAGCATGCGATCTGTCACTGTGAAGGATGATGTCAGCTGTGCGTTTTCTGTCGAGTCCTTCATCATGGAAA
>NW_003857424.1:0-1302 GCF_000181295.1 Otolemur garnettii | reverse complement strand
TGGAGGGCAGGTGCTGACCACCCAGCCTCATCTCAGGTCTGGTAGCCCCAACTCACTCCCATTTTGACTGAACAGTCATCAAAACACTGTGAGAATGCAGGCCCTGAGGCCGTGGCTGGGCCTGAGACCTCAGCCAGCCTCTGCTCTAGCAGTCCCATTTTCTTTCCTCTTATGGATCATAGTAAAGTTCCTTTTCACGGACTTCATGCCTCCTGAGCACACTTTGTGGGGGCATCCATGGCCCAGTGGGGAGGTGGGAGGCAGGTTCCCCGAGGACAGAAGACATGCCAGGTGGGAGGGACAGAGATGCCCCTGGGAAACCTGCACAACTGGCCCAGCTCAGACTCACTGCCCCTTCTCAAGCTAAAGGAAGAGCCACAACTGACACCCTCCCCCCAGGGGAGACAGAAGGGCAATGCCACAGTCAGTACAGGAGGCACCCAGAACATAGTCACATGGTGAATAAGGTAGAGGACGGTGTGGGCCCCCAGGACTACCAGTCATTGGCCCAATATGTCCACCCACTGAGCACAGACAGCCAATCTCCTGGCCCCCATCTCACCAGCCAGGCCTGGATGTCTCAACAAACTAAGAGGTGACATAGGAGCAAGCAGGAGGCATCAGGCTGGCTGCCACAACCCCCAGGAAAATCCTGGAGCCAGGGGTGGACACAGGATAAAGAGTCAGATTCTCAGGGGAGAGAGACTTGTTTATAGCGATCTCTGCAAAGACGAGTAGAAATTGTGGAGGCATGAGAAAAGGGCAGGATTCCCTCACATGCAAAGGGTGATCAGGAACCAGTAAGAAAGAAAGGTGAGCAATGGGCCCTTCCCAGAAAGGAGAGTCCTAGTGGCCGATAAGATGAGGGAAACACTCCAATACTTAGAAGAGTGACTCTAAGGAGGGGTCTAGGGTTGGGGCATGTGGATTGTGAAGACCATTTTTAGGGTCGAATGCCCAGAGGTTAGCACAGAGTCTGCAGGCAGTGATGGCCTACCGAGAGACCCTCACTTTGTGCCAAGTAGTCTATGCCCCATGGACTCTGACACAGAACTGGGGATGGAAACGGGCCTGCTGGGATCTGACCATGGCACATGGACCCCAGGCCTGTCCTCTCACCATGGAGGCAGAGCCCTACAGGCCTCAGGGACAGCCAGGCCAAAGATGTCTCAGGACTGGGCATGGAGGCCACTCCAGAGACACTGAGGATTTGGTCTAGACCAGGGGCATCCAACTTTTTGGCTCCTCTGGGCCACATTAGAAGAGTTGTCTTGGGCCACACATTAAATACACAAACACTAA
>NW_003857423.1:0-1302 GCF_000181295.1 Otolemur garnettii | reverse complement strand
GTCTCAGTGAATAGGGCTCATACGCTGCTGGCAAGGAAAGGAATCATTTGTAAATTCCTTTGCATGTGGCTTTGCAATGTGGCTTCCAAGGGAAGACTGCTTTTTTAGTAAGGCATCATTGCAGTACCAAAGCAGTCATCAGTGTATGCAAATTCCCGTGGGCACAAAAAAGGGACCTTTTAAGCTGCCTATTACTTTATTATTGCTGAAAGAAAAGAGAAAGCAGAGCATAAAGGGAAAAGGGAGGTGGGGAGAATTAAGGATCTAATAACAGTGAGAGCTTGCTGCCCAGGTTGTGTCTCTTGCTGTGTTTGAATGATTTTTCTTTGTCAACAGCCTTGCACTGAGCTATTTTTAGTATCTCTTTAATAATTGAGCTGTAGCAATTGTGCTCAGCAGCTGGAACAGGCAGGGAAAATAGCAGCTCAAAGAAATAGTGCAGCAGGGTCATAATTTAAGTCAAGCTGCATTATGGAGCACACCTCTCTCAAAGGTAGAATGCTAAGGTAAAAAGAAAAAAAAGTAGAAAGAAAGAAAGAAAGACAAAAGGTGTTATGGATAGTGAGTTCTCTTTTTCTCCTCATTTTTTTAAAAAATAAGCCTGAAATGGTGCCCCTCTGGGCAGGTTCTTTTGATGGCAAAGAAAGTGGAGAAGGAGGGCGTTGCTACTTTATGTGGCATGGCAAGCAGGATGGGGAAACTTAGATTGCCAGCAGAGTCGGTGCTTTCCTCATTCGTAGGGCTGGTCCTGCACACCAGCACAAAACCCACAACACTGCATGTGACATGAATGTAAAAAAGTTGGGAGAGGGTGTGTGATGAAGAAGGAAATCTCATACCTCCCAAAGGTAGGAACTAGATATTTTTTAGACAATGTAATTGTGTTTTGCACAGTCCTATTCTTAGATCCATCATCAAAAACATGATTCGGACTATCAATCCTATAGGACTGGTGCACATCTTAGTCTGCTGAAATAGCTGGCTTTACATTCTTAGGTCTCTTTTAGGTAGAGCCTGCAGAGCCCAAAGTAAAGTAGACACTTGCCAAACGGAGATTTATATTACGTAGGTGTCCATATATTTGATCAGTGAAGACATTCAGCCTGGGTAATTTAAGAAAGTAATCAAAATTATCCACATTTAATTAAATGATCAAAATAATTAGCCACCAAATTGCTTACATCCTCTTTGGACCAGGCAGAGATTGCTGAGAAACAAAGCACACAACATTTCAAACATTTTCCACTGACATTTTCTCTCATTTTTTCTCTTCTCTACTATTATATACTCTTTGCCCTTCAG
>NW_003857422.1:0-1302 GCF_000181295.1 Otolemur garnettii | reverse complement strand
ACACTTAGAGAACTAAAAATAGACCTGCCATTTGACCCTGCAATTCCTTTGTTGGGTATATTCCCAGATGACCAAAAATCGCATTACAACAAAGATATTTGTATCAAAAGTCAAACTCTTGAGCTGCAAGCATAAAGGTCGGGTGCTACACGAGTACCCCAAACACTTTACTACTTAGGGAGAAGCTGGGAGTTGGGAATTCCTTCCCTATTGTAGGGTGTTGTGCCAGGCTGGGGTTGTAGTAGGAGTGAGTCTCAGCTCTTCCCTCCTGTTTTCGTGTATTTTCTCAGTTGCTTGAGGTTTAGTAGTCTGTCAACTAGTTTCAGTCTTTCTCTCAGACAGAATCGATCTGTGTGTTCATCGTCACTTGCTATGTCCATGGAGGAGGGAAGGTCAGAGACTTTTATTCAACCATCTTGCTGATGTCAATCTGGTATAGTAGCTAAACATTTTTTTCATTTGTTTATTGAGTATTTTTCCTTTTATGTCTTTATTGGTTTTATTGGGTTACTACTTTATTCTTACCAATGTACATGTGCTCCTTTTATATCTAACCTTACATATTGTTTCCTCCATAAGTTACCTTCCCTCTTTTTGAAATGCCTACTATTTAAATTGCAGTTATTCTAGGAATACCCTCCCACTCTATTGCCTTCCAGGCATCCCTCCCATGTCTTCTCCTGTGCTCTCTACTGTTTAGATCACCAATTTGTCTGGTAGTGCCCTTCTATTTTTTATTATTTTTGGATTTTCAAGTTCAGATATTAGATTATTTATTTTTAAGTAATCTTATATTGGCAAATAGTCTTTTTCTTTCTTAGAGTGTGACTTTCTCATGGAATCTTGTTCTCAATTTGCTGAACAAACTATGGCTTCTTAAATCACATTAAGAATAAAAACACATTGGGCTCGGTGCCTGTAGCTCAAGAATAAATACACATTGACTTAAAAAAAAATGCACTTTTTCTATTGAGATGGCACCTACTCTAGTTCAGTTTAGTCTTTGACTTTTCTCTCTCTCTCTCTCTCTTTTTTTTTTTTTTTGAGACAGTCTAACCATATTGCTCGTGGTAGAGTGCTGTGTTGTCATGGCTCACTGCAACCCCAAACTCTTGGACTTAAGTGATTCTCTTGCCTCAGCCTCCCAAGCAGCTGGGACTACAGGTGTCCACCACAGCGTCTGGCGATTTTTTTGGTTCTTGTTCCTATTGTTGTTTGGCAGGCCTGGGCTGGATTCAAACCTGCCAGCTCCAGTGTATGTGGCTGGCACCCTAAACACTGAACTACAGGCACCGAGCCTCT
>NW_003857421.1:0-1302 GCF_000181295.1 Otolemur garnettii | reverse complement strand
CTTATGTGAACAATTTATTTATATTTTATTCTCTGCAGAATTATGGTATCATACTTTTTGAAACTATAGGCAGGTTATCAATAAAGATGTTTAGTACTCACGAAATAAATGAATATTCACCTTTGTTCTTGCTTTTGTACTTTATATAATAACAGACTTTTGTAAACAGGCTTTTAGTTATTATCTTTGGGCTTCACAAAACCTAGGTTTGTCCCTGTCCTCAATTTACAGATGCTTGACAACTTTTCATAAATCTCAACATACATTTTGGTAACACAGCCACAGATATTTTCAGTGAATGTGCCACTGGGAGTGTTAGTTATAAATAATTTTAGATACCTAATTTGTAATTGGAGCTAATTTTGAATCAACTTGCATGGTGTTTACTTCTAAATGCTTGTGGGGAAAAGCAGTACAAAAAATTCTATACCATCCTCCTGGCCTGCAGGGATGCCTCCCTCACCCGCTTCCTTCCCCAAATAGTAATAGACCTCAAATAATCGCCATCTTTTTCTACCTTTAAGAATTCAAAAACCTTAGCCAACTCACAGGCCAACAAAACATGTACCAACAAATATAGCCTTGGCCAAAGCAGAGGTGGGGTGGGTGGGGAATTAAGGCAAAAAACCCCAAATGCTCTAATGGTATTTACACAACAGAGAAAATATAGAGCTGAATCTGTATTTTGTGGATCCTGTGAGTCCATGTTTAATTTCAGGTTGGTTTCTCCTCTCTCCCAAAACTTCTCTGGGTCATACTGTTCTCCACTTTCAACTGATGTATGTTGAGAGCATGCAAATCAATTCAAAAGCATCATGAAAAAAATCTTTAAAACAAGTTCTATAACAAGGGCTGAGGTTCATGCTTATAATATCAGCACTTTGGGAGGCCAGAGCAGAAGGATTGCTTTAGGCCAGAAATTCAAGACTAGTCTGGCATCATAACATCATAGAGAGATCATTTGTCTCTACAAACAAAAAAACCTTAGAGTACTTCACGATGGCACAGTGCCTTTAGTACTAGCCACTCTTGGGGATGAGTCAGGAGGATCACTTGGGTCCAGGAGTTCAAGGTTGCAGTAAGCTATGATCACCCATTGCACTCTAACATCCTGGGTGACAGAGTGAGACCCTGATTCAAAATAAAAGAGAGAAATCTCCAAACTAAATTATTTGATATAGTCCAGTGACAAATACAAATTATTCTGAACCAAGTGGAACTCAGTGGAATCTCCTTCATCTCCACAAAAACAAGACTGGAGTGTGGATAATAATGTGTATGTTTTCACACACATATTTCAAA
>NW_003857420.1:0-1302 GCF_000181295.1 Otolemur garnettii | reverse complement strand
GAAGCACAAGACACTTACTTCCCCTTCTTACTCCAGGATTATTTTCATCCTAACAAATGACTTTTGTTCTTGAGGTGATGACTGAGCAGGCAGGAATCATCTTTCTGTTCTCAGAGCTTCCATGGGGGCTTTTATGCCTGATCTGGTTTAGGAAGTGAGGTAAGATAGGAAATTTAAATTTAAGAATTTTAAGTGTTGAATGATAGGCTACAAGGTCTTTGGAGTAAGACTATCTCCAAAGAGCCCCCCAAACTGAATTCTGGCCCATGACTGGCCACCTTTCTGTACCAAAGAGAAAGAGAATGAAACACACACTTCCTTTTATTAGACAATCCTCCTATGACGTTCCATAACATTCCTCCTATCTTTTAATTTTGTGAACAAAACTTGATGTATTTCTAAATCCACTTCAGAAAGATATTCCTTGAGCTCATCAACTTTAGCCATGACTTTTCCGTGTATTATACATGATGCAATATGCAGTCATAACAAAAAGCCAGATGACACAGCATTATTGGACAGGCACATCCACTGTTTCCAAGAAAGAAAAAAAAGGAAGGAAAGAATGAAAGCATCCAAGAGATAGCATTCTGTTGAATTGAATGAAGACACGTTGCTGTCAGTGAAAAAGTGATTTAGACCAGCAGTTCCTATCCTTTTTGGCACCAGGGACCACTTCAATGGAAGATCATTTTTCTGCTTACTGGGGATGGGGTGGGTGGAGGAGTTCCTGGATGTTTCAAGCTCATTACATTTATTGGGCACTTTATTTCTATTATTACTACATTGTGGGGTTTGCACTCCCATGAGAATCTAATACCACCACTGATTTGACATGGGCACAGCTTAGGAAGTGATGTGAGTGGTGGGGAACAGTGTAAATACAGATGAAGCTTTGCTCACTCAGCCACCACTCACCTCCTGTGTGTGGCCTGGTTCCTAACCTGGTACCCACCACCACCCAGGGACTGGGCTCTGCAGATTTAGACTAATTGTTTGTTTGTTTCTTGGAGACAGAGCCTCATGCTGTTGCCCTGGGTAGAGTGCAGTGGTGTCATCATAGCTCTCAGAGACCTCAGAACTCAAGTGATCCACTAGCCACAGCCTCCTAAGTGTCTGGAACTACAGTCTCCTGACTTCTGGTTAGTTTTTCTATTTTTAGTAGAGATCAGGTCTAGCTCTTGCTCAGGCTGCTCTTGAATTCATGAGTTCAAGCAATCCATCTGCCTCAGACTCTAGAGTGTAGAATTACAGGCATGAGCCACCACGACCCATTGTGATGTGATGGTTGTTCAATATTGT
>NW_003857419.1:0-1303 GCF_000181295.1 Otolemur garnettii | reverse complement strand
AAATTGGTTTTAAAATTAAAAACTCAGCTCGGTGCCTATGGCTCAAGTGGCTAAGGCGCCAGCCACATACACCTAAGGTGGCGGGTTCGAATCCGTTACTGGGCCAAACAACAATGATGGCTGCAACCAAAAAATAGCCAGGCATTGTGACGGGCGCCTGTGGTCCCAGCTACTTGGGAGGCTGAGGCAGGAGACTCGCTTGAGCCCAGGAGTTGGAGGTTGCTCTGAGCTGTGATGCCACAGCACTCTAACTAGGGGGACAGCTTGAGGCTCTGTCTCAAAAAATAAATAAATTAAATTAAAAACTCATGCATCAAAGAACAGTATCAAAAGGATAAAGAAAGGATGGCGCTTATTACTCAAAGTGCCGGCCCCATATGCTGGAGGTCACAGGTTCAAACCTAGCCCCGGCCAAAAATTGCAGAAAGAAAGAAAGAAGAAAGAATCAAAAGAATAAAGAGGCAACCCAAGGAATGAGAGAAAAAAATACCAAATATATAAAAAACTTCTATAATTTCCACAAAATGAAACAAACAAAAAATAAACCCCCAAATTAATAAGGCCAGCCATGGTGGCTCACACATGTATTCCTAGGAATTTGGGAGGCCAAAGCAGGAGGATTGCTTGAGGTCAGAAGCTCAAGACCAACCTGAGCAAGAACAAGACCTTGTCACCACAAAAAAATTAAAAAATAAGCTCAGCATGGTGGCAGAGGCCTGTAGTTTCAGGTAGTGAGGAAGCTGAGGCAGGAGGATTACTGGAGCCCAGAAATTTGAGGTAGCAGTGAACTGTGATCATGCCACTATACTCTAGCCTGGGTGACAGAGTGAGACTCTATCTTTAAAAAAATGGGCAAAATATTTGTATAGATATTTCTCCAAAGATATATAAATGGCTAGTAAGCAGTTGAAAAGATGCTTAACACCACTGATCACTGGGGAAATACAAAACCACAATTATAGGGTGGTGCCTGTGGCTCAAGGAGTAGGGTGCTGGCCCCATATACCGGAGGTGGCGGGTTCAAACCCAGCCCCAGCCAAAGAACTGCAAAAAGAAAGAATTCTAATCTGTTCACAAAACCACAATTATATCACTTCACTACCCATTAAGATGGCTGTTATAAAAAAAAAAAAAGTGTTGGGGCAGCACCTAGGGCTCAAAGGAGTAGGGCAGTGGTGGGTTCAAATCCAGCCCCAGCCAAAAACTGCAAAAAAAAAAAAAAAGAGTGTTGGTGAGGATGTGGAAAAATTGGAACCCATGTGAACTGTTGACAGAAGTGTAAAATGGTACAGCAGCTATTGGA
>NW_003857418.1:0-1303 GCF_000181295.1 Otolemur garnettii | reverse complement strand
ATATACCTCATCTCATTTAAAGATACAAAGAAATGTATATTCAAGAGTCTTATTTCTCACATTGTCACTTTCATATAATAAGTTGGTATGAAAGATGACTAGAGAATGAACAGATCCAAAAATGTCATTACTTCCCAATCCTGGATGGAATGCTGTTTTCTTTTTTTTTTAGTTTTCTCTGTGAGGAGAGAATTTGTTTAGTTCATGCATCCACCAAAGCAGAAAATTAGATTACCCTGGAAGGCTGATCAGCAGAGCAGAAAGTTTGCTATGTCTACAGGTGCATGGAGGTGGTATTGAGATAGGAAATAGGCTGTGTCACCAAGTTGGTAAAATTATTTGAAAAGTGAGAAGCATGGACATCAACTTGTCCATGTTTTTATGAAATAAATTCAATCTAAGTGACATATTTCTTGATATAACCTGAAAAAAATCCAAGAAAAATTGAAAGAGCTTATAGAAATAGATGTAAGAGTGGAAGACATAGAAACCTGAGATCCAGGATGATATTAACTCATACAATATATAAGGCACAGTATTTATATTAGTTTTCTACTGCTATCTTACAAAGTAAAATTCTAGAAGCTTAGAGCGTGAGGATAATACACTTATATTATATCACATTTCTGTGAGTCAAGTGCCTTGGACCTGATTGGGCTTAGTCTCATAAGCCTGCTACTGATGTGTCAGCCTCACCCCTGGAAGCTTTACCCAGAAAGGATCTTCTATTTCCAGTCTCACTTGGGTGGTTGAGAGAATTCATTTCCTTATAACTATAAAGCAGAAGCTTCTCGCTAACTATTGCCTGCAAACTGCCCTCAGTATCTAGAAGCCTTTCTACTCTTAGAGACCAGTGGTGGCCCTCCCTATTGGTACTCTCACAACAAAGCGTCTGTCTTTTTCAAAACTGGCAAGGAAAAGAGTCTGTGTAGGAGTAAACTTGATCCCAACACAGAATGTTACATATTATAGAAATATCGTGGGAGTGTCATTTCATCACCTTAGCCATGTTGTCTTAATTCAAAGCAAGCTACAAATCCATCCTACCCACACTTGGTTATGGGGAAGTTAGGGCCTGAATACCAGGAGTTGGGATCATCTTAGGGTCTTTCCACATAGCGTTTGAGGACCTCGATTAATGAGATGATAGCCTAGACTCATTTTTCAAATTAATGCCTGGAGTAAGATGATTTCACAGAAAGGCTTCCCTGGTGACCTTAAATTTGTACATTTGAGAGTCTTTGTTCTACCTCTTGGAAATATTTATAAATTTGACTATTAAAACAATTCTAAATTTATGGGT
>NW_003857417.1:0-1303 GCF_000181295.1 Otolemur garnettii | reverse complement strand
TCCAATAGCTGCTGTACCATTTTACACTTCTGTCAACAGTTCACATGGGTTCCAATTTTTCCACATCCTCACCAACACTCTTTTTTTTTTTTTTTGCAGTTTTTGGCTGGGGCTGGATTTGAACCCACCACTGCCCTACTCCTTTGAGCCCTAGGTGCTGCCCCAACACTTTTTTTTTTTTTATAACAGCCATCTTAATGGGTAGTGAAGTGATATAATTGTGGTTTTGTGAACAGATTAGAATTCTTTCTTTTTGCAGTTCTTTGGCTGGGGCTGGGTTTGAACCCGCCACCTCCGGTATATGGGGCCAGCACCCTACTCCTTGAGCCACAGGCACCACCCTATAATTGTGGTTTTGTATTTCCCCAGTGATCAGTGGTGTTAAGCATCTTTTCAACTGCTTACTAGCCATTTATATATCTTTGGAGAAATATCTATACAAATATTTTGCCCATTTTTTTAAAGATAGAGTCTCACTCTGTCACCCAGGCTAGAGTATAGTGGCATGATCACAGTTCACTGCTACCTCAAATTTCTGGGCTCCAGTAATCCTCCTGCCTCAGCTTCCTCACTACCTGAAACTACAGGCCTCTGCCACCATGCTGAGCTTATTTTTTAATTTTTTTGTGGTGACAAGGTCTTGTTCTTGCTCAGGTTGGTCTTGAGCTTCTGACCTCAAGCAATCCTCCTGCTTTGGCCTCCCAAATTCCTAGGAATACATGTGTGAGCCACCATGGCTGGCCTTATTAATTTGGGGGTTTATTTTTTGTTTGTTTCATTTTGTGGAAATTATAGAAGTTTTTTATATATTTGGTATTTTTTTCTCTCATTCCTTGGGTTGCCTCTTTATTCTTTTGATTCTTTCTTCTTTCTTTCTTTCTGCAATTTTTGGCCGGGGCTAGGTTTGAACCTGTGACCTCCAGCATATGGGGCCGGCACTTTGAGTAATAAGCGCCATCCTTTCTTTATCCTTTTGATACTGTTCTTTGATGCATGAGTTTTTAATTTAATTTATTTATTTTTTGAGACAGAGCCTCAAGCTGTCCCCCTAGTTAGAGTGCTGTGGCATCACAGCTCAGAGCAACCTCCAACTCCTGGGCTCAAGCGAGTCTCCTGCCTCAGCCTCCCAAGTAGCTGGGACCACAGGCGCCCGTCACAATGCCTGGCTATTTTTTGGTTGCAGCCATCATTGTTGTTTGGCCCAGTAACGGATTCGAACCCGCCACCTTAGGTGTATGTGGCTGGCGCCTTAGCCACTTGAGCCATAGGCACCGAGCTGAGTTTTTAATTTTAAAACCAATTT
>NW_003857416.1:0-1303 GCF_000181295.1 Otolemur garnettii | reverse complement strand
AGTGACAGTGACAGAACATGACCAAGCACCTCTGATTGGCCTGGGGCTGCACACCCACACAGCCTGTAGGAATACTTCCAACATTTCTCACACTCCATCATTGGGAAAATAATTATCATGGCATCATTTTATCAGGAAACAAAACCAAAACCAAAAATGTAATATGAAAATATGACAATAAATTCTACTATAACACTTAGTCTCTTTGCCATATACAAATGACAGACCTTTCACTTGAATCATGGTTGTAGGCACCACTAAGAACAAACGCCCCCCGCCTGGCACATCCTTCCCGTAAAAACAGATTTATAACAGGTGAGGCAGATATCAAAAATACCAAGTTTGTCCAACTCAAACATTAAAGTAAGTATGGTTATTTTTGCTTTGCCTATATACTTTAAATCCTTAAGAAGAATCACCAACATTAATTAACACAAACAACTGCTTCTGCCTTTCCTAAAGGAAATGTTTAATCTCAGAGAAAAATCAAAAAAGTGTTCCTTTAAGTGATGAAACAATGCAGATCTTTGTGCATTTCAACTGAAATGATGGTTTCTATTTCTCCTAGCCATAGCATTCCTAGGGAAATAATGAATGTTGTTGGAAAAAAAATCAATAAATACATGATGTAGGTAGGAGTAGTCAGGATGTATTTCTATGTAGTTTGTCAATCCATCTTATATAGATCAATGGGGATAACCTGAGACATTTTATTGACGTTTCCATCAATAATGATTATAGGCACCTTAATAAACAATAAAGATTTTGAAAAATCTAATTTTACAGTTCCATTTCTTTTAATCTACCAGTATAATTGAATTATAACATGTTAATTTAAGTCTCCTTTTATAATCTGCCCTATTTGTTCAAAATTAACATTTTCTTAAAGCTGTTAAGGAGTATTACGAACAAATCACACACCTATATACTTGGTTGAGCAATTCCTTACACCAAACTGATAAACAAAAAAACTAATTAAAAATAATGTTATATCTTAGACTTTGTATTAAAATTTACCGAAAAAGGTTTGTCACAAAAAAACTGGGATAAAATTAGAAAAATACTTTATGTATGCCTCAGCAAACTTAATGTGTAAATAGTAGTCCTTTCCAAGGTAAATATTCTTGGAATATTTGCTGTAAGAGCATGGCAAAAATAATAAAAATGCCTTCTACATCATCATATTTCTATTAAAATAACATTGAGAAAAACACGGGTGAAAAGCTATATTAGTTTTTATCATAAAACATAAACTTGAATGTATCCTCAAATCAAATTACATAATAATCAGAAAGAAACTAAT
>NW_003857415.1:0-1304 GCF_000181295.1 Otolemur garnettii | reverse complement strand
AGGCAACTGCTTTTTGGCATGATCTCAAGTGAAATATTTGAGCTAGCTCTTCCCTCAGGCTTAGAAGTCACCTAGCTACTGTGACCTTCTGTAGTCCTGAGATCCTCAGCTGGAATTTCTGGCTTGTGTCACATCAAGTGGGTAGTTTGGGACCTAAAGGCACAGCAGTTGGCAACAATGGCTGTTGGAAGGTTGCCAAGAGCTGAGAACATTCTCACAGGTTATGTGCATATGTGTTAGTGTGTGTGTGTCTGTGTGTGTGCCTGTGTGTGGGCGTATGTGTGTGGTCTCTCCAGATGGGTAAAAAGGGTCTTGCTGGGAATCTTTGAAGCAGTATTTTCATTCCAACTTGCCTGGCTTTGATTGTTCAGAATTTCATTTCTGTGTTGGCAGTTTGAGGGTCTTTGTCCTGCAGCCTTCTGCTATTTTCCCAGTCCTATTTTGGTTGACCATTTAGAACTCTGACTTGGGAGTTGTGCATGATGGTGTCCTTAAACTCTTTATTTACCCCTCTTAACTGAACTTCTCCCACTTCCCCATCTCCCCCATTTCTGTCATCCCTAAGAAGTGAAAAGTCTTCATCCTAAGAAGCATCTGGTCGAAGCTGAGGGACTCCTGGGTATATAAAGATTTTGGTTTTGTTACCTGATTGATTCAACTTCTTTCTCCCCAGTTTCCCAGTGCCAACAACTCCTGTCTTTTTCTGAATTCCAAAAAGAGAATTTGTTTTGGGATTGGGGGCAAAATCGTGCTTAAAGGCGTCTCTTCTTTGAGTCCTACTTTGTTGAATCAGTTATAATCTTTTTTTCCCAAGATAGATTTTATATAAGAATATTAACTAGGCAAATATTTACTGAATCTATATTCAGTTTTAGGCATTGAAGGAGAATATAAAACATATACTATATCCCTAGCTCTATATCTACACATACAGATTATAATCTAAGGGAGTTACGACATTTGCAGAAGTGAATGCAAAGATGATTATAATACCCAGCAATGTAGTGCCACAAAAATAATATAATCTGAGTGTTTTGAGAGGAGAGAGAATTTACTCACTTCTGAGTGAACAGTGTTGAGGGTTGGTGAGAGCTTCCTGGAAGAGGTGGCATTTCAGCTGTGGCTTGAAGGATAAATCTTTTTGCAGCTTATCTGGCATGTTTCCCCTCCTGAGAATCCAAACCTCAACTCTCAAAGTTCCCCAAGTAACACCTCAGACTCATGTGCATGCTGATTTTTGCTCTTTGTGAGCAACACGGGCACAGGCTTTCTGAGTGGATTTACCATGTTTCCCCCAAAATAAG
>NW_003857414.1:0-1304 GCF_000181295.1 Otolemur garnettii | reverse complement strand
GTGTGGCTCTAGCAAGCAGTTCTATGCCCACCCAGAGCCTTGGAGCAGGGATCTACTCTGCCGCCCGTGGGGTGTGCAGCTCTAGCAAGCACTTCTGGGCCTTCCCAGGGTGGGCAAACACAATTTTTAAAGAACCTACTTGAAAAAAATCTGGATAGGTTCATGTTTCAAGCCTTGGAATTCTTGTGACCACAGGTAATTTTAGTAATTTGCTAAAATTAACTAGTCATATCTAAGTTGCCTCTCAGCCTAGTCATCTTTTCCATCCAATTTATTGTAGGGTAGGGGTCACTGAAACCCAGAAGAGTGACTGGGTGACTATACATAGTGACTTGAGTATCCACATAGATATACGAAAGAAAATTTATAGTAGATCTTTGCCCAAGAGACCAATAGTCTTTCAGACAGTGATTATCTTATATGTCATAGCCATTGGTGGGATTTTTCTTTTTCTTACAACAAATTTTTAGAAAAAGTAGTAGAGGTTTGTATCATCTTCCTTTTTTAACCTAGGGCCACTTGGCCCAAATGAAGGAGATATATCTAGAAGTTTGTAAATTACTAGTACCTCATTGGGTTCATAATAATAATATTTAAAGTTTATCAAACATGTACTATATCCCAGACACTGTTGTAAGCTCTTTAAATGACTTAATTATCTTCTCAATAATTCTATGAGGTTGGTGGTACTGTTGCTATCTTACAGGGAGAGAAACTGAGCCATATAGAGTTTGGGCACTCACACAACTTGATAATGGGAGGGTCAGGGTGTGAGTTCAGGCTGTCTACTCTTCCCTACAGAACTGCGTTGCGGGATGCACGTGGGCCTGCAGAATAAGCCTAAGCATCAGTCCCAAATTTACCATAACCAGGAGGAGTCTGGTCCTCAGAGGAGCTGTCTCCATGAGTCTGTCTCTCCATTTCTTAGAAAGGGATAAAATCTAAAATCTTTATTCTCTCTGCTTCATAGTGATGTATGGATCAGTGTTATGCAAGTTATTTCAAAAGAACTGAAGTAGACAGATTTAAACTGTTCTAAATTACAAAAAATGGAATTGCTCCATATTAAGTAAAATTTCTTAAAGCTCTTTATAAAAGCATCCTGATGAATTTTTATTCTTACAGAGAGAGACCATGTACTTGGAAGTACAATATTTCATGAAGTCAAAATACTACAGAATGAACGGCATTCATCCTTGGGGATACTGATGTGGTTGGTGCTGGAACAAATCAATTGGGAGTCTCAGCTCTTTGATATATAAGTTGTGGGGCTTTCTGAAAGGTAATTTATTCCCCCCAAAAGA
>NW_003857413.1:0-1304 GCF_000181295.1 Otolemur garnettii | reverse complement strand
GTGGCTAAGGCGCCAGCCACATACACCTAAGGTGGTGGGTTCGAATCCAGCCTGGGCCTGCCAAACAACAATGACGGCTGCAACCAAAAAATAGCCAGGCGTTGTGACAGGTGCCTGTAATCCCAGCTACTTGGGAGGTGGAGGCAGGAAACTCGCTTGAGCCCAGGAGTTGGAGGTTGCTATGAGCTGTGATGCCACAGCACTCTACCCAGGGCGACAGCTTGAGGCTCTGTCTCAAAAAAAAAAAAAAAAAAAAAAACAAAGTCATATGGGCCCAATTTACCCACTCAGAGAGCAAGCTTTAGAGGAAAATTTCTTTCCCATAATCTCAATTACTCATACATAGTGTCTCTTATGCACTAAAGAACTGCAAAGAAATAGGACTAATAGAAAAGCAATAAAAACAGATATACAGATAACCCAGTTGTTAAAGGAATCAAAGACCTTAGAAGAAGTGATTAACATGCTTCAGAAAAGAGGTGACAAAATAGAGAATTTTATTAGAAAACTAAACTTAAGAGGAAATGAAATGCAAACTTAGTAACTGTCAAATGCAACAACTGAAATTAAGAGCTTGAGAGCAGGGTTTAGCAGCAAACTGGACATAGCAGAAGAAAAGATTAGTTAACTAGAAAATGGGCCGGTAAAGCGAGAGAAAAAAAGACCAAACTAGAACACAGCACGAAAGACTCACGAAACACGGAGAAAAGGTCTAACACAGTCGTAACTGGAGTCCACGAAAGAAAAGTGAATAAGAACAATATTTCAGGATATGATGGTTGATAACTTCTGTAACACTAACAAAAGGCAACCGGGTCAGATATTCGAAGGTCCTATGAAACTCAAGCAAGATAAACCATAAAGGAAAAAACACCTTAGGGACATCATAGAGTAAGACTGCTTTTAAAAACAACAGCAATGAAAGACGGAAAAGCCCCAAAAGCAGCCAGAAAAGATAAGGACGTGTTACCTATAATGGAGCAATACTAAACTGACAAACGACAACAGAAGCCAGAAAATAATGAAATAACATCTTTAAAGTGGCTCGGCGCCTATGGCTCAAGTGGCTAAGGCACCAGCCACATACACCTAAGGTGGCAGGTTCGAATTCAGCCCGGGCCCGCCAAGCAACAATGATGGCTGCAACCAAAAATAGCCAGGCGTTGTGGCGGGTGCCTATGGTCCCAGCTACATGGGAGGCGGAGGCAAGAGACTCACTTGAGCCCAGGAGTTGGAGGTTGCTGTGAGCTGTGATGCCACAGCACTCTACCCAGGGGGACAGCTTGAGGCTCTGTCTTAAAAAA
>NW_003857412.1:0-1304 GCF_000181295.1 Otolemur garnettii | reverse complement strand
TTTTTTAAGACAGAGCCTCAAGCTGTCCCCCTGGGTAGAGTGCTGTGGCATCACAGCTCACAGCAACCTCCAACTCCTGGGCTCAAGTGAGTCTCTTGCCTCCGCCTCCCATGTAGCTGGGACCATAGGCACCCGCCACAACGCCTGGCTATTTTTGGTTGCAGCCATCATTGTTGCTTGGCGGGCCCGGGCTGAATTCGAACCTGCCACCTTAGGTGTATGTGGCTGGTGCCTTAGCCACTTGAGCCATAGGCGCCGAGCCACTTTAAAGATGTTATTTCATTATTTTCTGGCTTCTGTTGTCGTTTGTCAGTTTAGTATTGCTCCATTATAGGTAACACGTCCTTATCTTTTCTGGCTGCTTTTGGGGCTTTTCCGTCTTTCATTGCTGTTGTTTTTAAAAGCAGTCTTACTCTATGATGTCCCTAAGGTGTTTTTTCCTTTATGGTTTATCTTGCTTGAGTTTCATAGGACCTTCGAATATCTGACCCGGTTGCCTTTTGTTAGTGTTACAGAAGTTATCAACCATCATATCCTGAAATATTGTTCTTATTCACTTTTCTTTCGTGGACTCCAGTTACGACTGTGTTAGACCTTTTCTCCGTGTTTCGTGAGTCTTTCGTGCTGTGTTCTAGTTTGGTCTTTTTTTCTCTCGCTTTACCGGCCCATTTTCTAGTTAACTAATCTTTTCTTCTGCTATGTCCAGTTTGCTGCTAAACCCTGCTCTCAAGCTCTTAATTTCAGTTGTTGCATTTGACAGTTACTAAGTTTGCATTTCATTTCCTCTTAAGTTTAGTTTTCTAATAAAATTCTCTATTTTGTCACCTCTTTTCTGAAGCATGTTAATCACTTCTTCTAAGGTCTTTGATTCCTTTAACAACTGGGTTATCTGTATATCTGTTTTTATTGCTTTTCTATTAGTCCTATTTCTTTGCAGTTCTTTAGTGCATAAGAGACACTATGTATGAGTAATTGAGATTATGGGAAAGAAATTTTCCTCTAAAGCTTGCTCTCTGAGTGGGTAAATTGGGCCCATATGACTTTGTTTTTTTTTTTTTTTTTTTTTTTGAGACAGAGCCTCAAGCTGTCGCCCTGGGTAGAGTGCTGTGGCATCACAGCTCATAGCAACCTCCAACTCCTGGGCTCAAGCGAGTTTCCTGCCTCCACCTCCCAAGTAGCTGGGATTACAGGCACCTGTCACAACGCCTGGCTATTTTTTGGTTGCAGCCGTCATTGTTGTTTGGCAGGCCCAGGCTGGATTCGAACCCACCACCTTAGGTGTATGTGGCTGGCGCCTTAGCCAC
>NW_003857411.1:0-1305 GCF_000181295.1 Otolemur garnettii | reverse complement strand
TACACTGGTATCAATGTGGGAGATGTAAACATAAAGTGAGCAGGCAAATAACCCATGGGCCTTCTTCAGATGTCTGAAATGACTGGATAAACCACATAAGGTCTAGAGTGTTCATAGTTCCTGGGATTTTAGTTCTGTACGATACTAAAAATATACAAGTATTGTGCTGGATATTTTGGCACCTAATTTTTCTAAATTTCTTATATATTGATAAGATTCTGGCATGGGAATAGATTTAAACAAGACATAACTCAATAATACCGCATGATTTCAGGAAAGGTCAATTGGTACAAATGATAAGCACATTTAAATGCTGAACAGCAAGAATCTTTTGCTTAGTGTCCAAAAAGGTTGACTGTAACCCAAACTTAGAGGTTGCAATTCTGTTAAGCTTGTGGCCTGGTAAAACTGCTTTACAATACTCCTATGGAAGCTTCATTAATCAAGCCAACGTGTTGGCTAATACACGTACATATGACAAATTAGGTCCTGTCTCAAGTTTTACTTCCAAGGCAACAGCATCAGGCACCCCAGTTTTATTGAATGCAACAGTTGTTTCTATGACCATTGGAGTCTTTGAAGCGCAGCCGCATCTTAGGACGATACTTCTCCAAATACAAAAGTTGCTTGCTGTTAAAAGCTCCCCGCCGCTTTTGTCTTATGAATTGTACTGCATCTTCATATTTCATTCCACCTTCAATTAATGCGAGAGCAACAAGCACTGGAGCTCTCCCAAGGCCTGCAACACAATGAACGGCAATACAACAACCAGGTTCTTCACGAAACTTGATTTTTACAAGATTTAACCAGTCATCAACAATCTGGTTAGACGGTGGTGCACCATCATCAAAAGGCCAGTCGAGAACATGGATGCCTTCTTTCTCCACAAGAGTAGTGTCATAAGTTGCTTCACACACTCTTACTATTGTGGTAACTCCATACTTCTTAAGTTCCTCTATAAATTTGTTTAAGGTCGCATTGGTTGGATTGTGTGTAATAAGAAATCTCATGTTCTTGTATGTGACTTCTACAGGAGCTGGGCGGTTCATTCGAGCCCTGTTAATTTAGTTAAAAAACACTCAAAAGGGTTATGAAAGAATTTAAAAAATTGAATACAGAAATGATGCAAAGAAACTGAAGTCTACTTCAATATACTCCACTTGAAATTCTCAGTGCTTTGAGGATGAAGTTGGAAGTAATGATAAATGGAAATGAACCTCCTAACAAGAAGCAGCAATTCTTCAATCCAGTAATACTGAGGCAACAGAAAGGAAGTGCACTGAGGTTTACCCCATCCAGGTCAGA
>NW_003857410.1:0-1305 GCF_000181295.1 Otolemur garnettii | reverse complement strand
TCATCTGTAGCTAACATATCTTGCTCTGTAAACCTATCTTCCTCAATAAATTTCATTTCACATTTACAAAAAAAAAAAAAAAAAAAAAAGACTCACAGCTTACAGCAACCTCCAACTCCTGGGCTCGAGCAATTCTCCTGCCTCAGCCTCCCAAGTAGCTGGGACCACAGGTGCCCACCACAATGCCCGGCTATTTTTTGGTTGCAGCTGTCATTGTTGTTTGGCGGGCCCGGGTAAATGGCGGGCGCCTTAGCCGGTTGAGCTATAGGCGTCGAGCCCATCCATAATTTTTAAGTTGAGATTTTTGTGTTTTTTTTGAGACAGAGCTTCAAGCTGTTACCCTGGGTAGAGTGTTATGGCATCATAGCTCACAGCAACTTTCAACTCCTGGGCTTAAGTGATTCTCTTACCTCAGCCTCTCAGGTACCTGAGACTACAGGCGCCTAGCACAAAGCCCAGCCAGTTTTTGGTTGTGGTTGTCATTGTTTGGCAGGTCCAGGCTGGATTCGAATCTGCCAGCTCTACTGTATGTGTCTGGTGCCTTAGCCACTTGAGCTACAGGCACCAAGGCTTGAGTTGAGTTTTGTATAGGGTGAGAGGTGGAGGTCTAGTTTCATTTTTCTGCACATGAATATCCAGTATTTCCAGCACCATTTATTGAAGTGACTTTCCTTTTCCCAATGTGTGTTCTTGCCACCTTTATAAAAAATAAGTTTCCTACGGATATGAGGATTAATTTCTCAGTTTTCTATTTTGTTCCACTATGTATCTGTTTTATACCAGTACCATGCTGTTCTGGTTACCATAGCTTTGTGATATATTTTGAGGCTGAGTTGCGTGATACCTCTAGCTTTGTTTGTTTGTAAGTGACTGAGTCTTACTCTGTCACCCTGGGTAGAGTGCAGTGGCATCATCATAACTCACTGCAACCTCAAAGGCCTGGGCTCAAGTGATATTCTTGCTGCAGCCTCCTTAGTAGGTGAGACGGCAGGCTAATTTTTCTGTTTTTCGTAGAGACAGGGCCTCGTTCTTGCTCATGTTGGTCTCAAGCTCCTGAGCCCAAGTGATCCCCCTGCTTTAGCCTTCCACAGTGCTAGGATTACAGGCAAGAGCCACTGTTCCTGTCCTCTAGCATTGTTCTTTTTCTTAGGATTGTTTTGACTATTTGGCTTTTTTTTTTTTTTTGAGACAGCCTAAAGCTGTCCCCCTGGGTAAAGAGCTGTGGCATCACAGCTCACAGCAACCTCCAACTCCTGGGTTCAAGCGAGTCTCCTGCCTCTGCCTCCCAAGTAGCTGGGACCACAG
>NW_003857409.1:0-1305 GCF_000181295.1 Otolemur garnettii | reverse complement strand
AGTTTTCTAAATAATAGACAAATTAAAACAACTTTAAAAGTAGCAAAGAGGCTCGCACCTATAGCTCAGTAGCTGGGGCACCAGCTACATACACCAGGCTGGCAGGTTCCAACCCAGCCCGGGCCTGCCAAACAATAATAGCAACTACAACAAAAAAAAAAATAGCCAGGCTTTGTAGTGGGTGCCTGTAGTCCCAGCTACTTGGGAGGCTGAGGCAAGAGAATCACTTAAGCCCAAGAGTTTGAGGTTGCTGTGAGCTGTGATGCCACAGCGCTCTACCAAAGGCGACATAAGTGAGACTCTGTCTCAAATAAATAAATAAAAATATTTAAAAATAAAAACTTGTGGGATTTAGTCAGGTGCAGTGGCTCACACCTATAAACCTAGCACTCTGGGAGGCTGAAATGGGCTGATTGCTTAAGGTCAAGAGTTCAAGACCAGCCTGAGGAAGAGCAAGATCCAGTCTCTACTAAAAATAGAAAAAATAGCCAGGTGTCATGGCAGGCACCTGTAGTCCCAGCTACTCAGGAGGCTGAGGCAGGAGGATCACTTGGGCCTGGAAGTTTGATGCCATAGCACTCTAGCTTAGGCAACAGAGTAAGACTCTGTCTCAAAAAAAGAAAACAAAAATTTGTGGAATTTTACTTTAATTTCTCTTGGGTTGATACCAGGCAGTGGAATTACAGGGGATTTTTTAGAGTCTGCCAAACTGTTTTCTAAAGTGATTCAGCATTTTACATCCTCCACTGGCAGAATATGAGAATTCCAGTTGCTACACATTCCTGCCAACATCTGGTATTGTCAAACTTTTAAATTGTGGGTATGTGGCTCGGCACTTGCAGTTCAGCAGCTAGGGTGCCAGCCACATACACCAGGGCTGGCGGGTTCAAACTCAGCCTGGTCCTGCCAAACAACACTAGCAACTACAACAAAAAAATAGTTGGGTGTTGTGACGGGCGCCTGTAGTCCCAGCTACTTGGGAGGCTGAGGCAAGAGAATGGAGGTTGCTGGGAGCTATGATGCCACAGCACTCTGATGAGGGCCACGCAGTGAGACTGTCTGAATAAGAAAATTAAAAAAAATTAAAAATTAAAAAAGCCCAACAAGTATCCTCGGGATGTGGACTTCCAGTTAAGACTTCATTTCCCAGTGTACCTTGCTGCCAGGAGTGGCCATGTGACTAAGTTTTGTCCAACGATGGGTAAGTAAAAGTGGATGTAAAATTCAAGGAATGTATCCTTAAAGGGGATGGGGGGCTCCTTTGGTTTCTGCCCTCCTTTCTTTTCTTTTCTTTTTTTTTTTTTT
>NW_003857408.1:0-1305 GCF_000181295.1 Otolemur garnettii | reverse complement strand
CTGTGGTCCCAGCTACTTGGGAGGCAGAGGCAGGAGACTCGCTTGAACCCAGGAGTTGGAGGTTGCTGTGAGCTGTGATGCCACAGCTCTTTACCCAGGGGGACAGCTTTAGGCTGTCTCAAAAAAAAAAAAAAAGCCAAATAGTCAAAACAATCCTAAGAAAAAGAACAATGCTAGAGGACAGGAACAGTGGCTCTTGCCTGTAATCCTAGCACTGTGGAAGGCTAAAGCAGGGGGATCACTTGGGCTCAGGAGCTTGAGACCAACATGAGCAAGAACGAGGCCCTGTCTCTACGAAAAACAGAAAAATTAGCCTGCCGTCTCACCTACTAAGGAGGCTGCAGCAAGAATATCACTTGAGCCCAGGCCTTTGAGGTTGCAGTGAGTTATGATGATGCCACTGCACTCTACCCAGGGTGACAGAGTAAGACTCAGTCACTTACAAACAAACAAAGCTAGAGGTATCACGCAACTCAGCCTCAAAATATATCACAAAGCTATGGTAACCAGAACAGCATGGTACTGGTATAAAACAGATACATAGTGGAACAAAATAGAAAACTGAGAAATTAATCCTCATATCCGTAGGAAACTTATTTTTTATAAAGGTGGCAAGAACACACATTGGGAAAAGGAAAGTCACTTCAATAAATGGTGCTGGAAATACTGGATATTCATGTGCAGAAAAATGAAACTAGACCTCCACCTCTCACCCTATACAAAACTCAACTCAAGCCTTGGTGCCTGTAGCTCAAGTGGCTAAGGCACCAGACACATACAGTAGAGCTGGCAGATTCGAATCCAGCCTGGACCTGCCAAACAATGACAACCACAACCAAAAACTGGCTGGGCTTTGTGCTAGGCGCCTGTAGTCTCAGGTACCTGAGAGGCTGAGGTAAGAGAATCACTTAAGCCCAGGAGTTGAAAGTTGCTGTGAGCTATGATGCCATAACACTCTACCCAGGGTAACAGCTTGAAGCTCTGTCTCAAAAAAAACACAAAAATCTCAACTTAAAAATTATGGATGGGCTCGACGCCTATAGCTCAACCGGCTAAGGCGCCCGCCATTTACCCGGGCCCGCCAAACAACAATGACAGCTGCAACCAAAAAATAGCCGGGCATTGTGGTGGGCACCTGTGGTCCCAGCTACTTGGGAGGCTGAGGCAGGAGAATTGCTCGAGCCCAGGAGTTGGAGGTTGCTGTAAGCTGTGAGTCTTTTTTTTTTTTTTTTTTTTTGTAAATGTGAAATGAAATTTATTGAGGAAGATAGGTTTACAGAGCAAGATATGTTAGCTACAGATGAT
>NW_003857407.1:0-1305 GCF_000181295.1 Otolemur garnettii | reverse complement strand
AAAAAAAAAAAAAAGAAAAGAAAAGAAAGGAGGGCAGAAACCAAAGGAGCCCCCCATCCCCTTTAAGGATACATTCCTTGAATTTTACATCCACTTTTACTTACCCATCGTTGGACAAAACTTAGTCACATGGCCACTCCTGGCAGCAAGGTACACTGGGAAATGAAGTCTTAACTGGAAGTCCACATCCCGAGGATACTTGTTGGGCTTTTTTAATTTTTAATTTTTTTTAATTTTCTTATTCAGACAGTCTCACTGCGTGGCCCTCATCAGAGTGCTGTGGCATCATAGCTCCCAGCAACCTCCATTCTCTTGCCTCAGCCTCCCAAGTAGCTGGGACTACAGGCGCCCGTCACAACACCCAACTATTTTTTTGTTGTAGTTGCTAGTGTTGTTTGGCAGGACCAGGCTGAGTTTGAACCCGCCAGCCCTGGTGTATGTGGCTGGCACCCTAGCTGCTGAACTGCAAGTGCCGAGCCACATACCCACAATTTAAAAGTTTGACAATACCAGATGTTGGCAGGAATGTGTAGCAACTGGAATTCTCATATTCTGCCAGTGGAGGATGTAAAATGCTGAATCACTTTAGAAAACAGTTTGGCAGACTCTAAAAAATCCCCTGTAATTCCACTGCCTGGTATCAACCCAAGAGAAATTAAAGTAAAATTCCACAAATTTTTGTTTTCTTTTTTTGAGACAGAGTCTTACTCTGTTGCCTAAGCTAGAGTGCTATGGCATCAAACTTCCAGGCCCAAGTGATCCTCCTGCCTCAGCCTCCTGAGTAGCTGGGACTACAGGTGCCTGCCATGACACCTGGCTATTTTTTCTATTTTTAGTAGAGACTGGATCTTGCTCTTCCTCAGGCTGGTCTTGAACTCTTGACCTTAAGCAATCAGCCCATTTCAGCCTCCCAGAGTGCTAGGTTTATAGGTGTGAGCCACTGCACCTGACTAAATCCCACAAGTTTTTATTTTTAAATATTTTTATTTATTTATTTGAGACAGAGTCTCACTTATGTCGCCTTTGGTAGAGCGCTGTGGCATCACAGCTCACAGCAACCTCAAACTCTTGGGCTTAAGTGATTCTCTTGCCTCAGCCTCCCAAGTAGCTGGGACTACAGGCACCCACTACAAAGCCTGGCTATTTTTTTTTTTGTTGTAGTTGCTATTATTGTTTGGCAGGCCCGGGCTGGGTTGGAACCTGCCAGCCCGGTGTATGTAGCTGGTGCCCCAGCTACTGAGCTATAGGTGCGAGCCTCTTTGCTACTTTTAAAGTTGTTTTAATTTGTCTATTATTTAGAAAACT
>NW_003857406.1:0-1306 GCF_000181295.1 Otolemur garnettii | reverse complement strand
AGCGAGGCTTAAAAGATGTACTGCTCAACTTCGGGCACACTCTGGGGCCAGTTTGGGAACCTTAACAAATGTGGATACCTGAGCCCAAGCCTCAGAGTTTCTGATTTGATTGGTCGGGGGAAGATCAGGTACCAGGATCTTTTTTTTTTTTTTTTAGACAGAGCCTCAAGCTGTCCCCCTGGGTAGAGTGCTGTGGCATCACAGCAACCTCCAACTCCTGGGCTCAGGTGAGTCTCCTGCCTCTGCCTCCCAAGTAGCTGGGACCACAGGCGCCCGCCACAACGCCCGGCTATTTTTTGGTTGCAGCCATCATTGTTGTTTTGGTGGGCACATGCTGGATTTGAACTGCCACCTTAGGTGTATGTGGCTGGCACCTTAGCCACTTGAGCCACAGGCCCCAAGCCTATTTATTTATTTATTTATTTATTTTTGAGACAGTCTCACTCTGTTGCCCTAGGCTAGAGGGCCATGGTGTCAGCCTAGTTCATGGCAACTGCAAACTTCTGCCTCAGCCTCTTAAGTAGCTGGGACTTCAGGTACCTGCCAGAACACCTGGCCAATTTTTCCACTTTTAGTAGAGACAGAGTCTCACTCTTGTTCAGACTGGTTTTGAACTCCTGAGTTTAAGGGATCCACCTGCCTCACTCTCCCCTAGTGCTAGGATTACAGGCCTGAGCCTACGCCAGGCCAATACTAGGATTTTTAAAAGCTCTCCAGGTATTCTAACCCGCACTAACCACAGTTGTACACAGCTGCTCCATAGACTCAAATAGGAAGACCATGCTTTTGGTGAGCAAAGTGGGAACTATAACAGAGGCAATCTAAAAGGAGTTAAGGAAGCGCAGGTGCCACAAAAGTGAGTGTCTCACAGGGGACCACAGACCACAAGGTTTGCTGTGCAGTCAGGAGCCGTCCACCTGAAGCTGGGTTGGCTGGTGCACACAGTGCCACAAAGGACCTGACTTATATGCATTGACAACACGGCATAGTGTTATGTAAAACAGACCTCAAAGTGGCCACTATTCTGCCAGTCACAGTGTCTGGGCTTTCCCCTTTGGGCTATCCTGTAACTTTTTTTTTTTTTTTTTTTTTTGAGACGGAGCCTCAAGCTATCCCCCTGGGCAGAGTGCCGTGGCATTACAGCTCACAGCAACCTCCAACTCCTGGGCTTAAGCGATTCTCCTGCCTCAGCCTCCCAAGTAGCTGGGACCACAGGCGCCCGCCACAACGCCCGGCCATTTTTTGGTTGCAGCCGTCATTGTTGTTTGCCGGGCCCGGGCTGGGGATTCGAACCCGCCACCTTCAG
>NW_003857405.1:0-1306 GCF_000181295.1 Otolemur garnettii | reverse complement strand
CTGAAGGTGGCGGGTTCGAATCCCCAGCCCGGGCCCGGCAAACAACAATGACGGCTGCAACCAAAAAATGGCCGGGCGTTGTGGCGGGCGCCTGTGGTCCCAGCTACTTGGGAGGCTGAGGCAGGAGAATCGCTTAAGCCCAGGAGTTGGAGGTTGCTGTGAGCTGTAATGCCACGGCACTCTGCCCAGGGGGATAGCTTGAGGCTCCGTCTCAAAAAAAAAAAAAAAAAAAAAAGTTACAGGATAGCCCAAAGGGGAAAGCCCAGACACTGTGACTGGCAGAATAGTGGCCACTTTGAGGTCTGTTTTACATAACACTATGCCGTGTTGTCAATGCATATAAGTCAGGTCCTTTGTGGCACTGTGTGCACCAGCCAACCCAGCTTCAGGTGGACGGCTCCTGACTGCACAGCAAACCTTGTGGTCTGTGGTCCCCTGTGAGACACTCACTTTTGTGGCACCTGCGCTTCCTTAACTCCTTTTAGATTGCCTCTGTTATAGTTCCCACTTTGCTCACCAAAAGCATGGTCTTCCTATTTGAGTCTATGGAGCAGCTGTGTACAACTGTGGTTAGTGCGGGTTAGAATACCTGGAGAGCTTTTAAAAATCCTAGTATTGGCCTGGCGTAGGCTCAGGCCTGTAATCCTAGCACTAGGGGAGAGTGAGGCAGGTGGATCCCTTAAACTCAGGAGTTCAAAACCAGTCTGAACAAGAGTGAGACTCTGTCTCTACTAAAAGTGGAAAAATTGGCCAGGTGTTCTGGCAGGTACCTGAAGTCCCAGCTACTTAAGAGGCTGAGGCAGAAGTTTGCAGTTGCCATGAACTAGGCTGACACCATGGCCCTCTAGCCTAGGGCAACAGAGTGAGACTGTCTCAAAAATAAATAAATAAATAAATAAATAGGCTTGGGGCCTGTGGCTCAAGTGGCTAAGGTGCCAGCCACATACACCTAAGGTGGCAGTTCAAATCCAGCATGTGCCCACCAAAACAACAATGATGGCTGCAACCAAAAAATAGCCGGGCGTTGTGGCGGGCGCCTGTGGTCCCAGCTACTTGGGAGGCAGAGGCAGGAGACTCACCTGAGCCCAGGAGTTGGAGGTTGCTGTGATGCCACAGCACTCTACCCAGGGGGACAGCTTGAGGCTCTGTCTAAAAAAAAAAAAAAAAGATCCTGGTACCTGATCTTCCCCCGACCAATCAAATCAGAAACTCTGAGGCTTGGGCTCAGGTATCCACATTTGTTAAGGTTCCCAAACTGGCCCCAGAGTGTGCCCGAAGTTGAGCAGTACATCTTTTAAGCCTCGCT
>NW_003857404.1:0-1306 GCF_000181295.1 Otolemur garnettii | reverse complement strand
CAAGTGGCTAAGGCGCCAGCCACATACACCTAAGGTGGTGGGTTCAAATCCAGCCCGGGCCCGCCAAACAACAATGATGGCTGCAACCAAAAAATAGCCGGGTGTTGTGGCGGGCACCTGTGGTCCCAGCTACTTGGGAGGCTGAGGCAAGAGAATTGCTTGAGCCCAGGAGTTGGAGGTTGCTGTGAACTGTGATGCCACAGCACCCTACCCGGGGGTATAGCTTGAGTCTCTGTCTCAAAAAAAAAAAAAAAAAATAGAAAAACTAGTCAGGCATTGTGGCAGATACCTGTAGTCACAGATATTTGGGAGACTCAGGCAAGGGGATTGCTTGAGCCCAAGAGTTTGAGGTTACTGTGATGCCATGGCACTCTACCCAAGGCACAGAGTGAGACTCTGTCTCAAAAACAAAACAAAAAAGACTTAAGTTAAAATTATCCCTTCATTCATGGGCTGCAGAATGGATGTTGTGTTAGCAGGTGTGAAAACAACATTCATCTCCTTGTATAAATCTCCATCAGAACACTTGAGTGACCAGGTACGTTATCAATGAACAGTAATACTTGAATCTCTTTTTTTAATTGGCAATAGGTCCTAATGGTGGGTTTTTTATTTTTATTTTTTTCTTGAGACAGAGCCTTAAGCTGTCACCCTGGGTAGACTGCCATGGCATCACAGTTCACAGCAACCTCCAACTCCTAGGCTCAAGCAATTCTGCCTCTGTCTCCCAAGTAGCTGGGACCACAGGCATCCGCCACAACGCTTGGCTATTTTTTGGTTGTAGCCATCATTGTTGTTTGGCAGGCCCAGGCTGGATTTGAACCTGTCAGCTCATGTGTATGTGGTTGGCACCTTAGCCGCTTGAGCCACAGGCACTGAACCATTTAATTTTTATTCTTTTTGAGACAGTCTTACTATATTGCCCTTGGTAGAGTGCCATGGCATCACAGCTCACAAAACCTCAAACTCTTGGGCCCAAGTGATTCTCTTGGCTCAGCCTCCTAAGTAGCTGGGACTATAGGTGCCCGCCACAATGTCCGGCTATTTTTTCATTGTAGATGTCGTTTAGCAGTTCCGGGCTGGTTCGAACCTACCAGCTCCTGTGTATGTGGCTGGTGTCCTAGCTGCTGAGCTACAGGCACCGAGCCTTAATGGTGGGTTTTAAGTATTCAGTAAGTCATGCTGTAAAGAGATGTGCTGTTGGCTAGGCACCTATAGCTCACCCAGCTAAGGCGCCAGCCACGTACACCTAAGGTGGCGGGTTCGAATCCCCAGCCCGGACCCGCCAAACAGCAATGACGGCTGC
>NW_003857403.1:0-1306 GCF_000181295.1 Otolemur garnettii | reverse complement strand
GCAGCCGTCATTGCTGTTTGGCGGGTCCGGGCTGGGGATTCGAACCCGCCACCTTAGGTGTACGTGGCTGGCGCCTTAGCTGGGTGAGCTATAGGTGCCTAGCCAACAGCACATCTCTTTACAGCATGACTTACTGAATACTTAAAACCCACCATTAAGGCTCGGTGCCTGTAGCTCAGCAGCTAGGACACCAGCCACATACACAGGAGCTGGTAGGTTCGAACCAGCCCGGAACTGCTAAACGACATCTACAATGAAAAAATAGCCGGACATTGTGGCGGGCACCTATAGTCCCAGCTACTTAGGAGGCTGAGCCAAGAGAATCACTTGGGCCCAAGAGTTTGAGGTTTTGTGAGCTGTGATGCCATGGCACTCTACCAAGGGCAATATAGTAAGACTGTCTCAAAAAGAATAAAAATTAAATGGTTCAGTGCCTGTGGCTCAAGCGGCTAAGGTGCCAACCACATACACATGAGCTGACAGGTTCAAATCCAGCCTGGGCCTGCCAAACAACAATGATGGCTACAACCAAAAAATAGCCAAGCGTTGTGGCGGATGCCTGTGGTCCCAGCTACTTGGGAGACAGAGGCAGAATTGCTTGAGCCTAGGAGTTGGAGGTTGCTGTGAACTGTGATGCCATGGCAGTCTACCCAGGGTGACAGCTTAAGGCTCTGTCTCAAGAAAAAAATAAAAATAAAAAACCCACCATTAGGACCTATTGCCAATTAAAAAAAGAGATTCAAGTATTACTGTTCATTGATAACGTACCTGGTCACTCAAGTGTTCTGATGGAGATTTATACAAGGAGATGAATGTTGTTTTCACACCTGCTAACACAACATCCATTCTGCAGCCCATGAATGAAGGGATAATTTTAACTTAAGTCTTTTTTGTTTTGTTTTTGAGACAGAGTCTCACTCTGTGCCTTGGGTAGAGTGCCATGGCATCACAGTAACCTCAAACTCTTGGGCTCAAGCAATCCCCTTGCCTGAGTCTCCCAAATATCTGTGACTACAGGTATCTGCCACAATGCCTGACTAGTTTTTCTATTTTTTTTTTTTTTTTTTGAGACAGAGACTCAAGCTATACCCCCGGGTAGGGTGCTGTGGCATCACAGTTCACAGCAACCTCCAACTCCTGGGCTCAAGCAATTCTCTTGCCTCAGCCTCCCAAGTAGCTGGGACCACAGGTGCCCGCCACAACACCCGGCTATTTTTTGGTTGCAGCCATCATTGTTGTTTGGCGGGCCCGGGCTGGATTTGAACCCACCACCTTAGGTGTATGTGGCTGGCGCCTTAGCCACTTG
>NW_003857402.1:0-1306 GCF_000181295.1 Otolemur garnettii | reverse complement strand
TATCACTCATCATATTTTGGAAACCAGTAATTAAATGAAGAAATGTGTCTCATGTATATGTTTCAATACTGTCTTATACTTATAGATTCTATTGTATTGTGTATGAAAGTTATTAAAGGAGTAAGATGAACCTACAATGTCTGACAAGTTCATAAACTCATCCTAGAAAAAGTGCTACATACCTCATTGCTGAATATTGCTGTGGTCACCTTTGAAGTAGGGAATTTTTGCCCTGATGCCAGTGCTTAGTCCACTCTCCAAAGCAATTTTGAAACTCTTTTTCTGAACTGACTATCAAAGTTGTCTTCATATGACATGCAAAAACATGCAACAACAATAATAAACACCTCTCAACAATTCACCACCACAGGTTCACACAAACACTGTTTTAAGACACAGATATACTGGGTTTAGGAAGCCTTACCAAGATGTTTGTGCAGTGTGGCAACGTAAGTACATGATAACAAGTTTGCAAACTTAATTGTCAGGCCTTGTATGACAACAGCTTTGTGGCCATCCAGAAAAAGAGTTCAAAATTGCTGACTAGGAGTTAGCATTGGCATAGATTACCAAGGGGTGCACTTCGAAGATGATTACAGTGGTATTTAGCAATGAGGTATGTAGAATTTTTCCTAAGGTGAATTTGTGAACTTAATTGTCAGAACTTGTATGTACATTCACACATATATGTACATATAGCTATATATTGGTGATAATCTCAAGTTTACATAAAATGTAATTTTTGGAAATATTCTGAAATAAGTAAAAAATAACGACAAGAGGGTGGTGCCTGTGGCTCAATGCGTAGTGTGCTGGCCCCATATACTGAGGGTGGCTGGTTCAAACCTGGCCCTGGCCAAACTACAACCAAAAAATAGCCAGATGTTGTGGCGGTCACCTGTATTCCCAGCTACTCAGGAGGCTGAGGCAAGAGAATCACCTAAGCCCAAGTGTTGGAGGTTGCTGTGAGCTGTGTGACACCATGTCACTCTATCAAGGGTGACAAAGTGAGACTCTGTTCCCGCTCCCCCCCCCCCAAAAAGTTGGGCTGGGCGCCCTTGGTTCAATGGTTAAAACACCAGCCCTGTGCACTCGGGGTGGTGGGTTCAACCCAGGAGGGCCTGCTAAACAAACAAAACAAAACAAAACAAAACAAACCCAGTTGTCTTTGAATTATTTCTACCTTCTTGTCCCTGGCATTTGAAGTCATCAGAAAGCTTTAAGCAAGTTCTTAGTCCTATTTTTTTTTTTCCGAGATAAAGTCTCACTCTGATACCCAGGTTAGAGTGCTATGACATCAGCCTAA
>NW_003857401.1:0-1306 GCF_000181295.1 Otolemur garnettii | reverse complement strand
GGTGCCGGTAGTCCCAGCTACTTGGGAGGCTGAGGCAAGAGAATCACCTAAGCCCAGGAGTTTGAGGTTGCTGTGAGCCGTGTGATGACATGGCACACTACTGAGGGCAATAAAGTGAGACACTGTCCCCACACACACAAAAAAAAAATAAGAAGAAAAAGAAAAAATAACACTAATTCTTCTCAAATGCTTCCAAAAAACCAAATAAAATATTTCCAAATTTACTCTATGAGGCTAATATTATTCTGAGACCAAACGGAGATAATACAAGAAAAATTAAGAAAAGCAGGCGGCACCTATAGCTCAGTGAGTAGGGTGTCAGCTCCATATACAGAGGGTGGCAGGTTCAAACCGGGCCCCGGCCAAACTGCAACAAAAAAATAGCCAGGCCTTGTGGCAGGCACCTGTAGTCCCAGCTACTTGGGAGGCTGAGGCAAGAGCCTCACATAAGCCCAAGAATTTGAGGTTGCTACGAACTGTGATGCCACATCACTCTATCAAAGACAACAAAGTGAGACTCTGTCTCTTAAAAAAAAAAAAAGAAAAATGAGAAAAAGCATTTGGTAAAATTCAGCATCCTTTTTTTTTTTTTCTTGAGACTGAGTTTCACTATGTCACCCTCCCTCGATAGAGTTCCGTGGCGTCACAGATCACAGCAACCTCCAAATTTTGGGCTTAAGCGATTCTCTTGCCTCAGCCTCCCAAGCAGCTGGGACTATAGGCGCTGGCCATAATGTCCAGCTATTTTTTTTTTTTTTTCTTGAGACAGAGTCTCACTATGTTGCCCTTGGTAGAGTGCCATGGCATCACAACTCACAGCAACCTCAAACTCTTGGGCTTAAGTGATTCTCTTGCCTCAGCCTCCCAAGTACCTGGAACTACAGGCGCCTGCCTGGCTATTTTGTGGTTGTAGTTGTCATTGTTGTTTGGCAGGCCTGGGCTGGATTCAAACCTGCCAGCTCTGATGTACATGGCTGACCCCCACACAAAAATAGAGACATATACATCTGGAACCAAACAGAAAACCATGAAATGAAACTAACATCTTATGGTCGGCACCTGTGGCTCAGTGAGTAGGGTACCGACCCCATATACTGAGGGTGGTGGGTTCAAACATGACCCCAGCCAAACTACAACAAAAAATACCTGGGCGTTGTGGTGGGCACCTGTAGTCCCAACTACTCAGGAGGCTGAGGCAAGAGGCCAACTCCTAGCCTAAGCCCAGGAGTGGGAGGTTGCTATGAGCTGTGATGTCACAACACTCTACCGAGGGCAATAAAGTGAGACTCTGTCTCTAATAAAAAAA
>NW_003857400.1:0-1306 GCF_000181295.1 Otolemur garnettii | reverse complement strand
CCTTCCTTCCTTCCTTCCTTCCTTCCTTCCTTCCTTCCTTCCTTCCTTCCCTCCTTCCCTCCTTCCTTCCCTCCTTCCTTCCTTCCTTCCCTCCTTTCCCTCCTTCCCTCTTTCCTTCCTTCCCTCTTTCCTTCCTTCCCTCCTTCCCTCCCTCCTTCCCTTCTTCCTTCCCTCCCTCCTTCCTTCCTTCTCTCCTTCCTTCCTTCTCTCCTTCCTTTCCTCTTTCCTTTCTTGGTATAGTCTGTCTCCCTGAGCTAGAGTGCCATGGTGTCATCACAGCTCACAGAAAACTCAAACTCCTGGGCTGAAGAGATCCTCCTGCCTCAGCTTTCCAAGTAGCTGGGACTATAGACGCCCGCCACAATGCCCAGCTAGTTTTTCTATTCTTAGTAGAGACAGAGTATTGCTTTTGCTCAGGCTGGTCTTAAAATCCTGAGCTCAAGTGATCCTCCTGACTTCTCTGAGTGCCAGGATTACAGGTGTGAGCCACTGCACCCTGCCCTACCTGTCACTCTTTCCTAAATTTCAAGTCTTGGAATTTAAAACAGGTATTGGTAAATCCTTCTAGTGCATTGAGATTTATATAAACTAGAACATTAAAATGTAAAATAATTACTTTTTATTAAGCTGTCCAGGAATTTAGCAGCTACTATAATCTGATCCTTGCGTATTTTTTTAATCAGAGTTTCACCTAAACTGACCCTAAATTACTTATGATCTGATTTTTAGAAGCTTGCTAAATTACAATATAATGTAAAAAGTACATATGACCTAAAATAGTATAGAAATATTCATGCGTTCATATACATGTCAATACTAAGAACTGTAGATCTTGGTTTAGAAATGAAAAAATTACAAAATAGACATATCAGGCTATATTACAAAGTAAGAGGCTCAAAATAAGCATCGTTTAGGGACTGCACGTTGGGGTCACAAAAACCAGCATGTATTTGTTGAGTTCAGAGCCAATAAAATGAACAGTTGTACTGTAGCAGACAAAACGTAGTTATAAAAGAGAGTGCACCCACCTAGATAATCTGCAGCCTCGGCCACTCCAGAAAGGTATTTGTTGTGTAAATTGTACTCCTGGGAAGAAATAAAAACTTGTAGAAATTAAACAAAAGGAGAAAAGAGAAAATATACAAAAAAAAAATCCGTGGTGTTAGAAACTTTATAGTCTGCTTCAGTGCAAATTTGATTTTAAGGCCAGCATGGAACAAAGTTTATTGCAGAAGAGAAAGGTAGGTTTACAGAGTAGGAGTAAGATGCATCCACCGCGGACAGCAGACGGGTACTCCTGGGAAGA
>NW_003857399.1:0-1306 GCF_000181295.1 Otolemur garnettii | reverse complement strand
AGGTAACAATTCAAGGAGAGAGGGAAGTAATGGGAGAACAAAGTGTGTGGGAACGCCAAGGTGTGTGGATCCAGGACACGGGTGGGGTGAGGTGGGAAGCAGCACACCTCTTCTCTGTGCAGCAGGCAAGGCAGAGTGTGTGGCTGAGATGCAAGTGTGTTAGGGAAGCTAAGGCCTCCAGGGCACCTATTGTCTCTTTGATGGATGAGACTGGAGGTGATCATTTTCTTTTCTTCTTCAGGCAAGAGTCTTCTTCTGTCGCTCTGGGTAGAATATTGAGGCATCAGAGCATGCCGCAACCTCAAACTCTTTGGCTTGGTGATCCTCTTGTCTCAGCCTCCTGAGTAGCTGGGACCACAGGTGCCGGCCACCACGCCCTGCTAACTTTTTGTATTTTCATTAGATAAGGGGTCTTGCTCTTTTTCAGGCTGGTCTTGAACTCCTGAGCTCAAGTAATCAACTTGTCTTGACTTTCCAGAGTGCTAGGATTATAGACGTGAGCCAGTGCACCAGGCCTTAGAGGTCATTACTGAGAAGGGTTCATTTGGTGGATTGAGGAAAGAATAGCCATTTTGCAGATAGGGAAAGAAAAGGCATTAGGGAAAACGTAAAGTTGCAGAGGAGGCAATTTCTGTAGATGAGGAGATGGGAAAATGTGAATGGTACCTGCCAGGTCAGGTGCAGTGGCTCACTCCTGTAATCCTAGCTCTCTGAGACACTGAGGCGGGTGGTTGGCCGGGGCAAGGGGTTTGAGAGGAGACTGAGCAAGAAAAAAAAAAGTGGACCTTGTGGTGGGTGCCTTTAGTCCAGGTATTGTGGAGCAGAGGCAAGAGGATTTCTTGAGCCCAAGAGTTTGAGGTTGCTAAGAGGTAAGGTGCCAGGATACTGTACCCAGGGTGACAGAGTGAGACTCTGTCTTACAAAAATAATAAATAAATAAATGAATAATAAGTAAATAAAAGTACCTTCCAAGTATTATACAAGAAAAGGGTAGTCTGTAAGAATGGGATTTCAAAGCTCATGAAACTGGTTTGTTAGGCGGTGCCCATAGCACCGTGGTTATGGCGCTGACCATATGCACCGAGGGTGGCGAGTTTGAAGTCAGCCCGGACAGGCTAAACATCAGTGACAGCGGCAACAAAAAAATTGCTGGGCATTGTAGCAGGTACCTGTGCTTCCAGCTACTTGGGAGGCTGAGGCAGGAGACTCGCTTAAGCTCCGAGAGTTTGAGGTTGTTGTTAGCTGTGGCACCTGGACACTCTACCGAGGGCCACACAGTCAGACTCTTGTCTCAAAAAAAAAAAAA
>NW_003857398.1:0-1307 GCF_000181295.1 Otolemur garnettii | reverse complement strand
GGGGAAACACAGGGCCTGGAAATGATTGCAAGGCACTTGGGCCCAGCCCCCCCAGGCCACAGGACCCATGGAGGTACATCTGGGGAGCCACATCCAGCTGAGAGGGACCATATGAAGATGCCAGCCCTACCTGCAGCCCACCACATCTGCTGCTTGTTGCAGCCCAAGGAACAAATGGACTTCCTCCTGATCACAAACTTTATGGTGACGCTTACTCCAATTAAGCCTAGACCTTGTTTACTTTTTTCCTAATAATGTGTGAACTCTATCTTTAGTACATCTGTTTTGAAATTGCCCTGTTTTGTTCAGTGAAGGTAAATAAACAATACTGTGGTTGATTAATTTAGCTTGTCTTGAGTATTGTGGTATGAATAGCATTTTAGGCTTACAACATGAATGAAGTACAAATAAAATTTTGAATTTATGAATGACAAAAGAACCATATAAATGAATAAAAGTAGTTCCTTATGCAAGAGTTTTAGATAATATATCCAGAGAGAACATTAAAATAATAACCTTTAACACACCTCATTAAATAATGGATTTAGGCAATGATCATCAAGGAATGTTTAAACAGTTAGGTAAAAGCTGGATGGAGAAATTGAAACTCATTAGTGAATCATGCTGAAACAATTGATCAATCTTGCCCAGATGGGACAATCGTATATATTATATGACTTCTTAAGAAGATACTTTAAGATGTCCATACCCTCCTCCCCAGGTGAGGTAGAGAAACAATAAAAACAACAGTCAAATCCAAATCCTAGAACAATATGGAAAATGTCACAAGACACATTTTCTTCAACAAATAATCAACCTAAAAATAAATGAAAGAGAACTAGTATAAACTTTAAAAGACAGGTAAGACATACTAGCCAAATGCAAGTATGTGGATGTCATTTGGATTCAGCTTTGAACAAATAAACTAGGTTTATATCGAAAAATCACTTGGCAAAAAAGATATTTGCACCAGATTGTTCATTGCCACTCAATTCATAACTGCAAAGTCATGGAAGAAGCCTAAGTGCCCATCAACCCAGGAATGGGTTACCAAATGATGGTATATGTATACAGTGGAATACTATGCAGCCTTAAAAAAGATGAAGACCTTTACCTCTCTTATGTTTCCATGGATGGAACTAGAAAATATTCTTCTTAGTAAAGTATCTCAGGAATGGAAAAAAAAAATATCCAATGTACTCAGTACTACTATGAAACCAATTTATAATCACTCACACATTAATATGAAAGATGAATCACAACTATAGCCCAGGATGAAGGAGGGAAGGGGAGGGGGAGGGCAAGGG
>NW_003857397.1:0-1307 GCF_000181295.1 Otolemur garnettii | reverse complement strand
CAGCATCCGGGCGGGGAGCGCCGCCCTCCTGCCGTCCTGCCGGACACTCGGGAAGGCGATTAAGCGTCTCCTCCGGATTAGCAGTTGTCTTAGTACGTTGCGGATCCTTTGGGGTTTATCATGGAAAATCAGAAAGGAAAGAAAGGGGGGCACCTCCTTGAGAAGACGAGCTGCGGGGTGGGGAGAAGGGGCAGGTGGCTTCTAACTTCTGTTTTCTGCGTGGACCTCTTAGGGCGTGTGGAGAAGCCTGGAGACCCATTTTCAAAACAGTGTTTTATTTTATTTTATTTTGTTTTCGCATAAAATATTTAGGATTACAAAGGAAATTTAATGTAATAAAATGGCTGTCAAAATTGCTGCATTATTTTTTCTTTTCTTTTTTTGGCCAGGGCTGGGTTTGAACCCACCACCTCCGGCATATGGGGCAGGTGTCTTACTCCTATGAGCCACAGGTGCCACCCAAATTGCTGCATTACTAACAACCAGATCTAGCTATGGGCGTAATTATTAACGTGGGTTTAAGGCAGTAATGAGTGTAAATGATAATTGGAGTTGTCTGCAGCCAACAGTAAGGCTGTGGGAAAGTGTCTGTGGTTTGTTTGGTTGCAAGGCGCAGGTACGACTTGATGGCAGGGCTATCATGGTCGTGGCCTACAGTCACACGGAAGTGCAGGCTACATTTTATTTAGAGGTCTAGTTCAGTGTAATTTCCTGGCCCTGGATTCTATGGCAAGTGAAATAAAACCCTTGTGCTAAGCAGAGATAAAATTTAAACCAGTTCTTGACAGTGAAGGAGTTATCCAGGTGGATAAAATGGAAATGAGTTCTGAACGTGTGGAACAGCAAAAGCAAAGATCCAGAGGCCTGAGGGAGGTCAGAGAACTGTTAGCGGATGATGCTGGTTAGACTGAAGAGTTAACTTGGCAAGGCAGGAGGTGACGCTGGAAAGATGGGTGAAATCTTTGGGACTCTGGTTGATTGCATGTTATGGTAGTTAAGTGTGATAATGTCTTTATGGTTTTCGACCCTTCACACACACTCCATTGGCTAGATGTATAGTCCCAAGTTTCTGATTTTGCTCTTTGTGTTGTAGCCCGGCCTTAGTTTCATTTGCCACCATATTTCCTGTCACCCACTCTGCTCCAGTGATTCTCAAATATCCCATTGTATTTATACTTCCCATTTTCTTTATCCCTACTTAGTAGCCTAGTGATCCCTTCCTGTGCCTCATTTTCCTCGTCTGTAAAATAGGGACATTAGAGTTGTTGTGATGATTAAATCACATAGCTCTTGAAATGTGCTTGGAA
>NW_003857396.1:0-1307 GCF_000181295.1 Otolemur garnettii | reverse complement strand
ATACTGCGTGTTCAATGGTGTACATAGTGAGGGTCACCATTTATGCCTGTTTTCCCAAGACAGTTGCTGTCTATGTCAGTCCTCAAATCCTGTCTAGTTTGCCTTTGAGCACTCTCAGACATCTTCTGTGGTGGTCACCAAAGAGTGTGCCAAAATTTGGTATAGACAGAGACTGGCAGGAGAATAAAATCATGAAAAAAGAAAAAGAAAAAAAAAATGAAACTGGCTGCCTGCTATTCATTCTGGTATATACAGAGGAAAGACATTGGACAGTGAAATTACAAAAGTAAATTGTCACTGCTATTACAGTATTGCTTAAGGCTCAGCTAACATTCATTTGTTTGTTACCTATATTTCATATCTGAGTTTAATTAATTAAATTAATTTCATCTATGATAAACTATTACCACATCAACAGAAAGAAGTGATGGAATCTCAGTAAGAAAGTCATTTCTATTCATCATCCACACTTGCACTTCTTTGCTTATCTGAAGAACTAGAAATTAGAACTCATTGGCATAATCTTAAAGAAAAAATATATTATGTGCTTGACCTGATAAAGAAACTGATAGTTCCATAATTTTTAAAGGAGATCAAAATAAATTCTAATCGTATTAAAATGTCATACATTTTAAAAAGTGTGACAACTGGATTAAAATGTAATTGCTTATTAATCACATACCTATATGGGAAATAACTTTTCAAAACAAACTTAGATGATAAAGGGACAAAATAAATATAAATTTACAATTACATGTATTAGTTTGGGTAAAATAGCTACAATAAATATTGCATGAAAATGAATGTTCTTATTCTATAGTGAAAACATACCAGGTTTGAAAAATCTCCAATATAAAAAGGGGCATAGGTTATGCAATGGTCACACACAATCAGTTCCCAAAATAAATCATAGAAAGACAAAACAGGGCATGTAATATATGTACAAGTTTCTTAGTAATTGATGAAATCTATTGCATGTTTAGATACCAGGTCCAAATGCTGAGGCAAGGGCCGGGCAACAAGTGTTAACCATCACTGGTCAAAAACTTTGACAACTTGGTGATGGGATTCTGAGGCCCAATAATCCGTCTTCCCTGGGCTATTCCGAAGAATTAAGTTCATAGTGTTGCATGTTATAAACATATTATAAGCATATCAGTATATTGTAAGTGATGTTAATGTCAACCAACTAAAGAATAAGTAAATTCATGTTGCATCATTAAATCATTGCAATATTTTGCATAAAGAATGCACACCTACAGGGAAAAGGTGTATTATATACTATTAAATATATAAAAAATTAAAAG
>NW_003857395.1:0-1307 GCF_000181295.1 Otolemur garnettii | reverse complement strand
AGGAAATAGGTTTAATTTGTTAACCTCTTTATGAGAAAGAGTTTGAGGTTGCTGTGAGCTGTGATGCCATGGTACTCTATCAGGGGTGACATATGAGAAAAAAAAAAAAAAAAAAAAAAAAAGAAAAAGAATTCCATTGTGATCTCTTATTTCAGTCCATTTTTTTACTAGTGATCATATACGTTCATGGTAGTGCTTTATCACTATGAGATGTGGCATCAAAGATCTTCAGATCTAAGTATTTTACGATGCTTATGTGAGCATACAGATAGCAAAACAAACTTCTTATGACTATTGTGCATGTCACATTGTAAACCAAAAACCCTGTGGGGAAAGCCAGAGGCTGAGCATCAGCTCTCCAGTATAAGAGCGTTGTGGTAGCTGGTGTGTGGCTCACGGTGGAAGGCCCAAAGTCTTAAATCTTAAGACTGCTCTGCTGCGTAGAATCTAGCAGAGCCCACTGTGATGAATCACTGTGTTGTACACAGGTCCTGCCTGCTCTCCCCACTGAGAGCCTTGGGAGTCTGCTTCATTCTTTCTATTCCTGAACATGTTTATACTTCCCAAGCAACACATGTTCCCTCACACAGGCTTTGCCCATACTGTTCCCCCACCTGAATGGCCCTCGGATCTCTTTGTTCCTTCAGTGAGCTCCTGCTCATTTATAAAGGCTCATTCGTAGGCAGCATCTCCTGGCAGAAGTCAGTGATCCCCCTGTGGGTATTGGGAAGTGCTCTCTCCAACTCCATGAGGGCATTTACATACTGTTTTATTTTTATTTTATTTATTTATTTATTTTTGCAGTTTTTGGATGGGTTCTGGGTTTGAACCCGCCACCTCTTGCATATGAGGCCAGCGCCCTACTCCTTTCAGCCGCAGGCTCTGCCCTCCTGTTTTATATTGTATACCTATTTTCCCTCAGTATATTCTTTGAAGGAAGAACTTTTCTTATTCATTACTATATTCATTGTACTACATAAAAAGCAGAGATGAGAAATTCTGAATAAATACTTGTTAAATAATAAACGGTGATATAGCTGGGTGGATTTCATGGAGTAGAGGTGTGATTGCTGTAGTTGTCTGCTTCAGTGTGGGGTTGACTCCCTTTGATGCTCAGTGACAGGGGATTCTTATCTATCAAGTTGATCTGGAAGGATCATATTTAACCGTCTTGGCTTACAGAAACACTAATTTTTATGATTCCAGAGAATACCACCTAACCATAGAATTAACCTGATCCTTATGTGTCTAGTGACTAAATGCATACTGTGGATATAGACCAGTGTTTTTCAACCTTTGTTGATCTC
>NW_003857394.1:0-1307 GCF_000181295.1 Otolemur garnettii | reverse complement strand
ACCAGCAGAGGCTGGGGTGGGAGGAAGCCTCTCTGAAGTTTTTAGTTGGGGGAAGCTGCACATTGAGTGGAAAGCTTAGAAGAGTAGGCAGACTAGAACAGTTTACAGCAGCCAGATTTGAATGCCAGTTGGAGTGTATTTGCCATTGATTTGGTGGCTGTGAGTCAGCCATACAGGGAAGGTCTTGGAGACCAAAGGGCTACCATTGTAGGAAGGTGGTGAGAAGGTCTTAGCAAGGGCCTAAAGCACAGCCATCTTAATTCTGCCTGCCAGGATCAGAACTCCACTCTTAGGACAGGTTAAAGGACTCTCACACCCCACGGGAACTGGTGTCAGGGGGCACTGTGAGACCTTGCCCTGAAGGATTGTGGAGAGCTTTAAGATCCCAACCCAGTGGGGTCCGAATGCTGAGGAAATAATCAGGCAATCACTGAGGGCAACTAAGTTAGGAATATCAACCACAGAGGTTGGTGGTTGTATTCTGCATCACCTAAAAATACCACAGTGCCATCTGGTGTCCTGGCCACATATTGCAACATATATATTTCCATTAAAGTTGGTCCCTTCTGACTATATACATATATAGATATAGATAGATATAGATATGTAGGAGCACATATATATAAATACACATATCTATATATTAGTATTTTTAAAATTTTTATTTCTTTTTAAATTTTTTATTATTTTTTTTCTCTTCTGTGTTGCTGAGGTTGCTGTAGTTTGGGGCTATTTGGGCTATTTTATTTGGTTTTACTGTGTATTGTTTTTGCTAATTTGTTTGGTTGGTTCTATTCTTAACTTCCATTTTTACTTTCATCAACAGCAAGGACTCCTGTATTTTTGGTCACAGTATTTTAGCCCCAATTTATTCTCTCTATTTCATTCCTCTTCATTCTCCCTTTTAATAGAGAATCTTCCACTTTCCTCATCTTTCCCACATAAATCACTCATTCAACAGCTAAGAAATCACCTCCTTCTTTGGTCTTTCTTCTTTCTTTCCTTTTTCCTTTTCCCTCTCTCTCCTTTATTTGAAACAACTATATTTTTAATTTTCTTTATCTATTCTTATTTTATTATCATTTTCCTTTTCTTGTATTACTTTTTCTTTTTTTGCTGAGGGCTGAGGTGGCATCACTGTGGTATGGCAGGGTGATCAGAGCAGTACTCTGACTCAAAAAGACCACAAGATCATGGTCAAGGGAGCTCTTCTATCTTTGGCCTATAAAGATAGTGTTGGCAAGTCCACAATGTAGAATTTTTCTATTTCTTTTTCATTTTTACTTATTTTTCTTCTTGTTTTTTTT